>NW_026904153.1:0-96072 GCF_024500275.1 Phycodurus eques | reverse complement strand
TAAATTGTAACATGATGACCTATGTGATTTCGGCAGAACTTTAGAACCCTTAAGTTTGAGCTTGTGGGCTGACGTTCGACACACTCGATCGTTGTGAATCCACCTTTCAGATTGAGGTCGCTTCCAAGCCTCTCGGAGGTCGTGCGGCTGAAACACGAGCGTCGAAGCATTCCGTTTCGCTCCAGTAGTAGGCCTTTATTGACTAAATTGAAACATGACGACCTATGTGATTTCGGCAGAACTTTTGATCCCTTAAGTTTGAGCTAGTGGGCTGACGTTCGACAGACTCGATCGTTGTGAATCCACCTTTCAGATGATGTCTCTTCCAATCCTCTCGGAGTTCGTGCAGCCGAAACACTAGCTTCGAAGCATTCCGTTTCGCTCCAGTAGTTGGCCTTTATTGACTAAATTGTAACATGACGACCTATGTGATTTATGCAGAACTTTGAACCCTTAAGTTTGAACTAGTGGGCTGACGTTCGACACACTCGATCGTTGGGAATCCACCTTTCAGATGAGGTCTCTTCCAAGGCCTCTCGAGTTCGTGCAGTCGAAACACGAGCTTCGAAGCATTCCGTTTCGCTCCAATACTAGGCCTTTATTGACTAAATTGTAACAATACAACCTGTGTGATTTCGGCAGAACTTTTGAACCCTTAAGTTTGAGCTTGTGGGCTGACGTTTGACACACTCGATCGTTGTGAATCCACCTTTCAGATGAGGTCTCTTCCAAGCCTCTCGGAGGTCGTGCGGCTGAAACACGAGCGTCGAAGCATTCCGTTTCGCTCCAGTAGTAGGCCTTTATTGACTAAATTGTAACATGACGACCTGTGTGATTTCGGCAGAACCTTTGAACCCTTAGTTTGAGATTGTGGGCTGACATTCGACACACTCGATCGTTGTGAATCCACCTTTCAGATGAGGTCTCTTCCAAGCCTCTCGGAGGTCGTGCGGCCGAAACACGAGCGTCGAAGCATTCCGTTTCGCTCCAGTAGTAGTCCTTTATTGACTAAATTGTAACATGATGACCTATGTGATTTCGGCAGAACTTTAGAACCCTTAAGTTTGAGCTTGTGGGCTGACGTTCGACACACTCTATCTTTGTGAAATCCACCTTTCAGATGAGGTCTCTTCCAAGCCTCTCGGAGGTCGTGCGGCTGAAACACGAGCGTCGAAGCATTCCGTTTCGCTCCAGTAGTAGGCCTTTATTGACTAAATTGTAACATGACGACCTGTGTGATTTCGGCAGAACCTTTGAACCCTTAAGTTTGAGATTGTGGGCTGACATTCGACACACTCGATCGTTTGAATCCACCTTTCAGATTAGGTCTCTTTCAAGCCTCTCGGAGGTCGTGCGGCTGAAACACGAGCGTCGAAGCATTCCGTTTCGCTCCAGTAGTAGGCCTTTATTGACTAAATTGAAACATGACGACCTATGTGATTTCGGCAGAACTTTTGATCCCTTAAGTTTGAGCTAGTGGGCTGACGTTCGACACACTCTATCGTTGTGAATCCACCTTTCAGATGAGGTCTCTTCCAAGCCTCTCGGAGTTCGTGCAGCCGAAACACGAGCTTCGAAGCATTCCGTTTCGCTCCAATACTAGGCCTTTATTGACTAAATTGTAACAATACAACCTGTGTGATTTCGGCAGAACTTTTGAACCCTTAAGTTTGAGCTTGTGGGCTGACGTTCGACACACTCGATCGTTGTGAATCCACCTTTCAGATGAGGTCTCTTCCAAGCCTCTCGGAGGTCGTGCGGCTGAAACACGAGCGTCGAAGCATTCCGTTTCGCTCCAGTAGTAGGCCTTTATTGACTAAATTGTAACATGACGACCTGTGTGATTTCGGCAGAACCTTTGAACCCTTAAGTTTGAGATTGTGGGCTGACATTCGACACACTCGATCGTTGTGAATCCACCTTTCAGATGAGGTCTCTTCCAAGCCTCTCGGAGGTCGTGCGGCCGAAACACGAGCGTCGAAGCATTCCGTTTCGCTCCAGTAGTAGTCCTTTATTGACTAAATTGTAACATGATGACCTATGTGATTTCGGCAGAACTTTAGAACCCTTAAGTTTGAGCTTGTGGGCTGACGTTCGACACACTCTATCGTTGTGAATCCACCTTTCAGATGAGGTCTCTTCCAAGCCTCTCGGAGGTCGTGCGGCTGAAACACGAGCGTCGAAGCATTCCGTTTCGCTCCAGTAGTAGGCCTTTATTGTCTAAATTGAAACATGACGACCTATGTGATTTCGGCAGAACCTTGAACCCTTAAGTTTGAGATTGTGGGCTGACATTCGACACACTCGATCGTTGTGAATCCACCTTTCAGATGAGGTCTCTTCCAAGCCTCTCGGAGGTCGTGCGGCCGAAACACAAGCGTCGAAGCATTCTGTTTCGCTCCAGTCGTAGGCCTTTATTGACTAAATTGTAACATGACGACCTATGTGATTTATGCAGGAATTTTGAACCCTTAAGTTTAAACTAGTGGGCTGACGTTCGACACACTCGATCGTTGGGAATCCACCTTTCAGATGAGGTCTCTTCCAAGCCTCTCGGAGTTCGTGCAGCCGAAACACGAGCTTCGAAGCATTCCGTTTCGCTCCAATACTAGGCCTTTATTGACTAAATTGTAACATGACAACCTGTGTGATTTCGGCAGAACTTTTGAACCCTTAAGTTTGAGCTTGTGGGCTGACGTTCGACACACTCGATCGTTGTGAATCCACCTTTCAGATGATGTCTCTTCCAATCCTCTCGGAGTTCGTGCAGCCGAAACACGAGCTTCGAAGCATTCCGTTTCGCTCCAGTAGTTGGCCTTTATTGACTAAATTGTAACATGACGACCTATGTGATTTATGCAGAACGTTTGAACCCTTAAGTTTGAACTAGTGGGCTGACGTTCGACACACTCGATCGTTGGGAATCCACCTTTCAGATGAGGTCTCTTCCAAGCCTCTCTTAGGTCGTGCAGCCGAAACACGAGCGTCGAAGCATTCCGTTTCGCTCCAGTACTAGTCCTTCGACTAAATTGTAACATGATGACCTATGTGATTTCGGCAGAACTTTTGAACCCTTAAGTTGAGCTTGTGGGCTGACGTTCGACACACTCGATCGTTGTGAATCCACCTTTCAGATGAGGTCTCTTCCAAGCCTCTCGGAGGTCGTGCGGCTGAAACACAAGCGTCGAAGCATTCCGTTTCGCTCCAGTAGTAGGCCTTTATTGACTAAATTGAAACATGACGACCTATGTGATTTCGGCAGAACTTTTGAACCCTTAAGTTTGAGCTAGTGGGCTGACGTTCGACACAGTCGATCGTTGTGAATCCACCTTTCAGATGAGGTCTCTTCCAATCCTCTCGGAGTTCGTGCAGCCGAAACACGAGCTTCGAAGCATTCCGTTTCGCTCCAATAGTAGGCCTTTATTGACTAAATTGTAACATGACGACCTGTGTGATTTCGGCAGAACCTTTGAACCCTTAAGTTTGAGATTGTGGGCTGACATTCGACACACTCGATCGTTGTGAATCCACCTTTCAGATGAGGTCTCTTCCAAGCCTCTCGGAGGTCGTGCGGCCGAAACACGAGCGTCGAAGCATTCCGTTTCGCTCCAGTAGTAGTCCTTTATTGACTAAATTGTAACATGATGACCTATGTGATTTCGGCAGAACTTTAGAACCCTTAAGTTTGAGCTTGTGGGCTGACGTTCGACACACTCGATCGTTGTGAATCCACCTTTCAGATGAGGTCGCTTCCAAGCCTCTCGGAGGTCGTGCGGCTGAAACACGAGCGTCGAAGCATTCCGTTTCGCTCCAGTAGTAGGCCTTTATTGACTAAATTGAAACATGACGACCTATGTGATTTCGGCAGAACCTTTGAACCCTTAAGTTTGAGATTGTGGGCTGACATTCGACACACTCGATCGTTGTGAATCCACCTTTCAGATGAGGTCTCTTCCAAGCCTCTCGGAGGTCGTGTGGCCGAAACACAAGCGTCAAAGCATTCCGTTTCGGTCCAGTCGTAGGCCTTTATTGACTAAATTGTAACATGACGACCGATATGATTTCGGCAGAACTTTGAACCCTTAAGTTTGAGCTCGTGGGCTGACGTTCGACACACTAGATCGTTGTGGATCCACCTTTCAGATGAGGTCTATTCCAAGAGTCTCGGACTTCATGCGGCCGAGCGGCAACCGCCAAAGCATTCAGTTTTGCTCCAGTCGGAGGCCTTTATTGACTAAATTGTAACATGACGACCCATGTGATTTCAGCAGAACTTTTCAACCCTTAAGGTTGAGCTAGTGGGCTGACGTTCTTCACACTCGATCGTTGTGAATCCACCTTTCAGATGGGGTCTCTTCCAAGCCTCTCGGACTTCGTGCGGCCGAGCGGCGACAGTCCAAGCATTCAGTTTCGCTCCAGTAGTTGGCCTTTATTGACTAAATTGTAACATGACAATCGATGTGATTACGGCAGAACTTTTGAACCCTTAAGTTTGAGCTTGTAGGCTGATATTCGACACTCGATCGTTTTGAAACCACCTTTCAGATGACGTCTCTTCCAATCCTTAAGTTTGAGCTAGTGGGCTGACGTTCGACACACTCGATCGTTGTGAATCCACCTTTCAGATGAGGTCTCTTCCAATCCTCTCGGAGTTTGTGCAGCCGAAACACGAGCTTCGAAGCATTCCGTTTCGCTCCAATAGTAGGCCTTTATTGACTAAATTGTAACATGTCGACCTATGTGATTTCGGCAGAAGTTTAGAACCCTTAAGTTTGAGCTAGTAGGCTGACCTTCGACACACTCGATCGTTTTGAATCCACCTTTCAGATGAGGTCTCTTCCAAGCCTCTCGGACGTCGTGCGGCTGAAACACGAGCGTCGAAGCATTCCGTTTCGCTCCAGTAGTAGGCCTTTATTGACTAAATTGAAACATGACGACCTATGTGATTTCGGCAGAACCTTTGAACCCTTAAGTTTGAGATTGTGGGCTGACATTCGACACACTCGATCGTTGTGAATCCACCTTTCAGATGAGGTCTCTTCCAAGCCTCTCGGAGGTCGTGTGGCCGAAACACAAGCGTCAAAGCATTCCGTTTCGGTCCAGTCGTAGGCCTTTATTGACTAAATTGTAACATGACGACCGATATGATTTCGGCAGAACTTTTGAACCCTTAAGTTTGAGCTCGTGGGCTGACGTTCGACACACTAGATCGTTGTGGATCCACCTTTCAGATGAGGTCTATTCCAAGAGTCTCGGACTTCATGCGGCCGAGCGGCAACCGCCAAAGCATTCAGTTTTGCTCCAGTCGGAGGCCTTTATTGACTAAATTGTAACATGACGACCCATGTGATTTCAGCAGAACTTTTCAACCCTTAAGGTTGAGCTAGTGGGCTGACGTTCTTCACACTCGATCGTTGTGAATCCACCTTTCAGATGGGGTCTCTTCCAAGCCTCTCGGACTTCGTGCGGCCGAGCGGCGACAGTCCAAGCATTCAGTTTCGCTCCAGTAGTTGGCCTTTATTGACTAAATTGTAACATGACAATCGATGTGATTACGGCAGAACTTTTGAACCCTTAAGTTTGAGCTTGTAGGCTGATATTCGACACTCGATCGTTTTGAAACCACCTTTCAGATGACGTCTCTTCCAGAGTCTCGACTTCGATGCGGCCGAGCGGCTGAAACACGGCGTCGAAAGCATTCCGTTTCGCTCCAGTCGGATGGCCTTTATTGACTAAATTGTAAACATGACGACCCTATGTGATTTCAGCAGAACTTTTCAACCCTTAAGGTTGAAGCTAGTGGGCTGACGTTCGACACACTCGATCGTTGTGAATCCACCTTTCAGATGAGGTCTCTTCCAATCCTCTCGGAGTTTGTGCAGCCGAAACACGAGCTTCGAAGCATTCCGTTTCGCTCCAATAGTAGGCCTTTATTGACTAAATTGTAACATGTCGACCTATGTGATTTCGGCAGAAGTTTAGAACCCTTAAGTTTGAGCTAGTAGGCTGACCTTCGACACACTCGATCGTTTTGAATCCACCTTTCAGATGAGGTCTCTTCCAAGCCTCTCGGGACGTCGTGCGGCTGAAACACGAGCGTCGAAGCATTCCGTTTCACTCCAGTAGTAGGCCTATATTGACTAAACAATTAGGAGTGACTAAATTGTAACATGTCGACCTATGTGATTCGGCAGAAGTTTAGAACCCTTAAGTTTGAGCTAGTAGGCTGACCTTCGACACACTCGATCGTTTTGAATCCACCTTTCAGATGAGGTCTCTTTCAAGCCTCTCGGACGTCGTGCGGCTGAAACACGAGCGTCGAAGCATTCCGTTTCACTCCAGTAGTAGGCCTATATTGACTAAATTGTAACATGACGACCTCTGTGTTTTCGGCCGAACTTTTGAACCCATAAGTTTGAGCTAGTCGGCTGACATTCGACACACTCGATCGTTTTGAATCCACCTTTCAGATGACGTCTCTTCCAAGCCTCTCAGACTTCGTGCGGCCGAGCGGCGACTGTCAAAGCATTCCGTTTCGCTCCAGTAGGAGGCCTTTATGGACTAAATTGTAACATGACGACCTATGTGATTTCGGCAGAACCTTTGAACCTTTAAGTTTGAGCTAGTAGGCTGACCTTTGACACACTCGATCGTTTTGAATCCACCTTTCAGATGACGTCTTTTCCAAGCTTCTCGGAGGTTGTGCGGCCGAAACACGAGCGTCGAAGTATTCCGTTTCGCTCCAGTAGTAGGCCTTTATTGACTAAATTGTAACTTGTCGACCTATGTGATTTCGGCAGAACTTTTGAACCTTTAAATTTGAGCTAGTAGGCTGACATTCGACACACTGGATCGTTTTGAATCCACCTTTTAGATGACGTCTTTTGCAAGCCTCTCGGAGGTCGTGCGGCTGAAACACGAGCGTCGAAGCATTCCGTTTCGCTCCAGTTGTAGGCCTTTATTGACTAAATTGAAACATGACGACCTATGTGATTTTGGCAGAACTTTTGAACCCCTAAGTTTGAGCTAGTGGGCTGACGTTCGACACACTCGATCGTTGTGAATCCACCTTCCAGATGAGGTCTCTTCCAATCCTCTCGGAGTTCGTGCAGCCGAAACACGAGCTTCGAAGCATTCCGTTTCGCTCCAATAGTAGGCCTTTATTGACTAAATTGTAACATGTCGACCTATGTGATTTCGGCAGAACTTTAGAACCCTTAAGTTTGAGCTAGTCGGCTGACCTTCGACACACTCGATCGCTTTGAATCCACCTTTCAGATGACGTCTTTTCCAAGCTTCTCGGAGGTCGTGCGGCCGAAACACGAGCGTCGAAGCAATCCGTTTCGCTCCAGTAGGAAGCCTTTATTGACTAAATTGTAACATGACGACCTATGTGATTTCGGCAGAACTTTTGAACCCTTAAGTTTGAGCTTGTGGGCTGACGTTCGACACACTCGATCGTTGTGAATCCACCTTTCAGATGAGGTCTCTTCCAAGCCTCTCGTAAGTCGTGCGACCGAAACACGAGCGTCGAAGCATGCCGTTTCGCTCCATTACTAGTCCTTTATTGACTAAATTGTAACATGACGACCTATGTGATTTCGGCAGAACTTTTGAACCTTTAATTTTGAGCTAGTAGGCTGACATTCGACACACTGGATCGTTTTGAATCCACCTTTTAGATGACGTCTTTTACAAGCCTCTCGGAGGTCGTGCGGCCGAAACACGAGCGTCGAAGCATTCTGTTTCGCTCCAGTAGTAGGCCTTTATTGACTAAATTGAAACATGACGACCTATGTGATTTCGGCAGAACTATTGAACCCTTAAGTTTGAGCTTGTGGGCTGACATTCGACACACTCGATCTTTGTGAATCCACCTTTCAGATGAGGTCTCTTCCAATCCTCTCGGAGGTCGTGCGGCCGAAACACGAGCGTCGAAGCATTCCGTTTCGCTCCAGTAGTTGGCCTTTATTGACTAAATTGTAACATGACGACCTATGTGATTTCGGCAGAACCTTTGAACCTTCAAGTTTGAGCTAGTAGACTGACATTCGACACACTCGATCGTTTTGAATCCACCTTTCAGATGAGGTCTCTTCCAAGCCTCTTGGAGGACTTGCGGCCGAAAACACGAGCGTCGAAGCATTCCGTTTCGCTCCAGTTGTAGGCCTTTATTGACTAAATTGAAACATGACGACCTATGTGATTTTGGCAGAACTTTTGAACCCTTAAGTTTGAGCTAGTAGGCTGACGTTCGACACACTCGATCGTTTTGAATCCACCTTTCAGATGAGGTCTTTTCCAAGCTTCTCGGAGGTCGTGCGGCCGAAACACAAGCGTCGAAGCATTCCGTTTCGCTCCAGTCGTAGGCCTTTATTGACTAAATTGTAACATGACGACCGATATGATTTCGGCATAACTTTTGAACCCTTAAGTTTGAGATTATGGGCTGACGTTCGACACACTCGATCGTTGGGAATCCACCTTTCAGATGAGGTCTCTTCCAAGCCTCTCGGAGGTCGTGCAGCCGAAACACGAGCGTCGAAGCATTCCGTTTCGCTCCAGTAGTAGTCCTTTATTGACTAAATTGTAACATGATGACCTATGTGATTTTGGCAGAACTTTAGAACCCTTAAGTTTGAGCTAGTAGACTGACATTCGACACACTCGATCGTTTTGAATCCACCTTTCAGATGAGGACTCTTCCAAGCCTCTCGGAGGTCGTGCGGCTGAAACACGAGCGTCGAAGCATTCCGTTTCGCTCCAGTAGTAGGCCTTTATTGACTAAATTGAAACATGACGACCTATGTGATTTCGGCAGAACTTTTGATCCCATAAGTTTGAGCTAGTGGGCTGACGTTCGACACACTCGATCGTTGTGAATCCACCTTTCAGATGATGTCTCTTCCAATCCTCTCGGAGTTCGTGCAGCCGAAACACGAGCTTCGAAGCATTCCGTTTCGCTCCAGTAGTTGGCCTTTATTGACTAAATTGTAACATGACGACCTATGTGATTTCGGCAGAGCTTTTGAACCCTTAAGTTTGAGCTTGTGGGCTGACGTTCGACACACCCGATCGTTGTGAATCCACCTTTCAGATGAGGTCTCTTCCAAGCCTCTCGGAGGTCGTGCGGCCGAAACATGAGCGTCGAAACATTCCGTTTCACTCCAGTAGTAGTCCTTTATTGACTAAATTGTAACATGATGACCTATGTGATTTCGGCAGAACTTTAGAACCCTTCAGTTTGAGCTAGTAGGCTGACCTTCGAAACACTCGATCGTTTTGAATCCACCTTTCAGATGACGTCTTTTCCAAGCTTCTCGGAGATCGTGCGGCCGAAACACGAGCGTCGAGGCATTCCGTTTAGCTCCAGTAGGAAGCCTTTATTGACAAAATTGTAACATGACGACCTATGTGATTTAGGCAGAACTTTTGAACCTTTAAGTTTGTGCTAGTAGACTGACATTCGACACACTCGATCGTTTTGAATCCACCTTTCAGATGAGGTCTCTTCCAAGCCTCTCGGAGGTCGTGCGGCTGAAACACGAGCGTCGAAGCATTCCGTTTCGCTCCAGTATTAGGCCTTTATTGACTAAATTGAAACATGACGACCTATGTGATTTCGGCAGAACTTTTAATCCCTTAAGTTTGAGCTAGTGGGCTGACGTTCGACAGACTCGATCGTTGTGAATCCACCTTTCAGATGATGTCTCTTCCAATCCTCTCGGAGTTCGTGCAGCCGAAACACGAGCTTCGAAGCATTCCGTTTCGCTCCAGTAGTTGGCCTTTATTGACTAAATTGTAACATGACGACCTATGTGATTTATGCAGAACTTTTGAACCTTTAAGTTTGAGCTAGTAGTCTGACATTCGACACACTCGATCGTTTTGAATCCACCTTTAAGGTGAGGTCTCTTCCAAGCCTCTCGGAGGTCGTGCGGCCGAAACACAAGCGTCGAAGCATTCCGTTTCGCTCCAGTCGTAGGCCTTTATTGACTAAATTGTAACATGACGACCGATATGATTTCGGCAGAACTTTTGAACACTTAAGTTTTAGATTGTGGGCTGACGTTCGACACACTCGTTCGTTGGGAATCCACCTTTCAGATGAGGTCTCTTCCAAGCCTCTCGTAGGTCGTGCGACCGAAACACGAGCGTCGAAGCATTCCGTTTCGCTCCAGTACTAGTCCTTTATTGACTAAATTGTAACATGACGACCTATGTGATTTCGGCAGAGCTTTTGAACCCTTAAGTTTGAGCTTGTGGGCTGACGTTCGACACACTCGATCGTTGTGAATCCACCTTTCAGATGAGGTCTCTTCCAATCCTCTCGGAGTTCGTGCAGCCGAAACACGAGCTTCGAAGCATTCCGTTTCGCTCCAGTAGTTGGCCTTTATTGACTAAATTGTAACATGACGACCTATGTGATTTATGCAGAACTTTTGAACCTTTAAGTTTGAGCTAGTAGTCTGACATTCGACACACTCGATCGTTTTGAATCCACCTTTAAGGTGAGGTCTCTTCCAAGCCTCTCGGAGGTCGTGCGGCCGAAACACAAGCGTCGAAGCATTCCGTTTCGCTCCAGTCGTAGGCCTTTATTGACTAAATTGTAACATGACGACCGATATGATTTCGGCAGAACTTTTGAACACTTAAGTTTTAGATTGTGGGCTGACGTTCGACACACTCGTTCGTTGGGAATCCACCTTTCAGATGAGGTCTCTTCCAAGCCTCTCGTAGGTCGTGCGACCGAAACACGAGCGTCGAAGCATTCCGTTTCGCTCCAGTACTAGTCCTTTATTGACTAAATTGTAACATGACGACCTATGTGATTTCGGCAGAGCTTTTGAACCCTTAAGTTTGAGCTTGTGGGCTGACGTTCGACACACTCGATCGTTGTGAATCCACCTTTCAGATGAGGTCTCTTCCAATCCTCTCGGAGTTCGTGCAGCCGAAACACGAGCTTCGAATCATTCCGTTTCGCTCCAGTAGTAGGCCTTTATTGACTAAATTGTAACATGACGACCGATATGATTTCGGCAGAACTTTTGAACCCTTAAGTTTGAGATTATGGGCTGACGTTCGACACACTCGATCGTTGGGAATCCACCTTTCAGATGAGGTCTCTTCCAAGCCTCTCGGAGGTCGTGCGGCTGAAACACGAGCGTCGAAGCATTCCGTTTCGCTCCACTAGTAGGCCTTTATTGACTAAATTGAAACATGACGACCTATGTGATTTCGGCAGAACTTTTGAACCCTTAAGTTTGAGCTAGTGGGCTGACGTTCGACACACTCGATCGTTGTGAATCCACCTTTCAGATGAGGTCTCTTCCAATCCTCTCGGAGTTCGTGCAGCCGAAACACGAGCTTCGAAGCATTCCGTTTCGCTCCAATAGTAGGCCTTTATTGACTAAATTGTAACATGACGACCTGTGTGATTTCGGCAGAACCTTTGAACCCTTAAGTTTGAGATTGTGGGCTGACATTCGACACACTCGATCGTTGTGAATCCACCTTTCAGATGAGGTCTCTTCCAAGCCTCTCGGAGGTCGTGCGGCCGAAACACAAGCGTCGAAGCATTCCGTTTCGCTCCAGTCGTAGGCCTTTATTGACTAAATTGTAACATGACGACCGATATGATTTCGGCATAACTTTTGAACCCTTAAGTTTGAGATTATGGGCTGACGTTCGACACACTCGATCGTTGGGAATCCACCTTTCAGATGAGGTCTCTTCCAAGCCTCTCGGAGGTCGTGCAGCCGAAACACGAGCGTCGAAGCATTCCGTTTCGCTCCAGTAGTAGTCCTTTATTGACTAAATTGTAACATGATGACCTATGTGATTTTGGCAGAACTTTAGAACCCTTAAGTTTGAGCTAGTAGACTGACATTCGACACACTCGATCGTTTCGAATCCACCTTTCAGATGAGGTCTCTTCCAAGCCTCTCGGAGGTCGTGCGGCCGAAACATGAGCGTCGAAACATTCCGTTTCGCTCCAGTAGTAGTCCTTTATTGACTAAATTGTAACATGATGACCTATGTGATTTCGGCAGAACTTTAGAACCCTTCAGTTTGAGCTAGTAGGCTGACCTTCGAAACACTCGATCGTTTTGAATCCACCTTTCAGATGACGTCTTTTCCAAGCTTCTCGGAGATCGTGCGGCCGAAACACGAGCGTCGAGGCATTCCGTTTAGCTCCAGTAGGAAGCCTTTATTGACAAAATTGTAACATGACGACCTATGTGATTTAGGCAGAACTTTTGAACCTTTAAGTTTGTGCTAGTAGACTGACATTCGACACACTCGATCGTTTTGAATCCACCTTTCAGATGAGGTCTCTTCCAAGCCTCTCGGAGGTCGTGCGGCTGAAACACGAGCGTCGAAGCATTCCGTTTCGCTCCAGTATTAGGCCTTTATTGACTAAATTGAAACATGACGACCTATGTGATTTCGGCAGAACTTTTAATCCCTTAAATTTGAGCTAGTGGGCTGACGTTCGACAGACTCGATCGTTGTGAATCCACCTTTCAGATGATGTCTCTTCCAATCCTCTCGGAGTTCGTGCAGCCGAAACACGAGCTTCGAAGCATTCCGTTTCGCTCCAGTAGTTGGCCTTTATTGACTAAATTGTAACATGACGACCTATGTGATTTATGCAGAACTTTTGAACCTTTAAGTTTGAGCTAGTAGTCTGACATTCGACACACTCGATCGTTTTGAATCCACCTTTAAGGTGAGGTCTCTTCCAAGCCTCTCGGAGGTCGTGCGGCCGAAACACAAGCGTCGAAGCATTCCGTTTCGCTCCAGTCGTAGGCCTTTATTGACTAAATTGTAACATGACGACCGATATGATTTCGGCAGAACTTTTGAACACTTAAGTTTTAGATTGTGGGCTGACGTTCGACACACTCGTTCGTTGGGAATCCACCTTTCAGATGAGGTCTCTTCCAAGCCTCTCGTAGGTCGTGCGACCGAAACACGAGCGTCGAAGCATTCCGTTTCGCTCCAGTACTAGTCCTTTATTGACTAAATTGTAACATGACGACCTATGTGATTTCGGCAGAGCTTTTGAACCCTTAAGTTTGAGCTTGTGGGCTGACGTTCGACACACTCGATCGTTGTGAATCCACCTTTCAGATGAGGTCTCTTCCAATCCTCTCGGAGTTCGTGCAGCCGAAACACGAGCTTCGAAGCATTCCGTTTCGCTCCAGTAGTTGGCCTTTATTGACTAAATTGTAACATGACGACCTATGTGATTTATGCAGAACTTTTGAACCTTTAAGTTTGAGCTAGTAGTCTGACATTCGACACACTCGATCGTTTTGAATCCACCTTTAAGGTGAGGTCTCTTCCAAGCCTCTCGGAGGTCGTGCGGCCGAAACACAAGCGTCGAAGCATTCCGTTTCGCTCCAGTCGTAGGCCTTTATTGACTAAATTGTAACATGACGACCGATATGATTTCGGCAGAACTTTTGAACACTTAAGTTTGAGATTGTGGGCTGACGTTCGACACACTCGTTCGTTGGGAATCCACCTTTCAGATGAGGTCTCTTCCAAGCCTCTCGTAGGTCGTGCGACCGAAACACGAGCGTCGAAGCATTCCGTTTCGCTCCAGTACTAGTCCTTTATTGACTAAATTGTAACATGACGACCTATGTGATTTCGGCAGAGCTTTTGAACCCTTAAGTTTGAGCTTGTGGGCTGACGTTCGACACACTCGATCGTTGTGAATCCACCTTTCAGATGAGGTCTCTTCCAATCCTCTCGGAGTTCGTGCAGCCGAAACACGAGCTTCGAATCATTCCGTTTCGCTCCAGTAGTAGGCCTTTATTGACTAAATTGTAACATGACCACCGATATGATTTCGGCAGAACTTTTGAACCCTTAAGTTTGAGATTATGGGCTGACGTTCGACACACTCGATCGTTGGGAATCCACCTTTCAGATGAGGTCTCTTCCAAGCCTCTCGGAGGTCGTGCGGCTGAAACACGAGCGTCGAAGCATTCCGTTTCGCTCCACTAGTAGGCCTTTATTGACTAAATTGAAACATGACGACCTATGTGATTTCGGCAGAACTTTTGAACCCTTAAGTTTGAGCTAGTGGGCTGACGTTCGACACACTCGATCGTTGTGAATCCACCTTTCAGATGAGGTCTCTTCCAATCCTCTCGGAGTTCGTGCAGCCGAAACACGAGCTTCGAAGCATTCCGTTTCGCTCCAATAGTAGGCCTTTATTGACTAAATTGTAACATGACGACCTGTGTGATTTCGGCAGAACCTTTGAACCCTTAAGTTTGAGATTGTGGGCTGACATTCGACACACTCGATCGTTGTGAATCCACCTTTCAGATGAGGTCTCTTCCAAGCCTCTCGGAGGTCGTGCGGCCGAAACACAAGCGTCGAAGCATTCCGTTTCGCTCCAGTCGTAGGCCTTTATTGACTAAATTGTAACATGACGACCGATATGATTTCGGCATAACTTTTGAACCCTTAAGTTTGAGATTATGGGCTGACGTTCGACACACTCGATCGTTGGGAATCCACCTTTCAGATGAGGTCTCTTCCAAGCCTCTCGGAGGTCGTGCAGCCGAAACACGAGCGTCGAAGCATTCCGTTTCGCTCCAGTAGTAGTCCTTTATTGACTAAATTGTAACATGATGACCTATGTGATTTTGGCAGAACTTTAGAACCCTTAAGTTTGAGCTAGTAGACTGACATTCGACACACTCGATCGTTTTGAATCCACCTTTCAGATGAGGACTCTTCCAAGCCTCTCGGAGGTCGTGCGGCTGAAACACGAGCGTCGAAGCATTCCGTTTCGCTCCAGTAGTAGGCCTTTATTGACTAAATTGAAACATGACGACCTATGTGATTTCGGCAGAACTTTTGATCCCATAAGTTTGAGCTAGTGGTCTGACGTTCGACACACTCGATCGTTGTGAATCCACCTTTCAGATGATGTCTCTTCCAATCCTCTCGGAGTTCGTGCAGCCGAAACACGAGCTTCGAAGCATTCCGTTTCGCTCCAGTAGTTGGCCTTTATTGACTAAATTGTAACATGACGACCTATGTGATTTCGGCAGAGCTTTTGAACCCTTAAGTTTGAGCTTGTGGGCTGACGTTCGACACACCCGATCGTTGTGAATCCACCTTTCAGATGAGGTCTCTTCCAAGCCTCTCGGAGGTCGAGCGGCTGAAACACGAGCGTCGAAGCATTCCGTTTCGCTCCAGTAGTTGGCCTTTATTGACTAAATTGAAACATGACGACCTATGTGATTTCGGCAGAACTTTTGAACCCTTAAGTTTGAGCTAGTGGGCTAATGTTCGACACACTCGATCGCTGTGAATCCACCTTTCAGATGAGGTCTCTTCCAATCCTCTCGGAGTTCGTGCGGCCGAGCGACGACTGTCAAAGCATTCAGTTTCGCTCCATTAGTAGGCCTTTATTGACTAAATTG
The DNA here is from genome assembly GCF_024500275.1 of Phycodurus eques. Lineage (NCBI taxonomy): Eukaryota > Metazoa > Chordata > Actinopteri > Syngnathiformes > Syngnathidae > Phycodurus > Phycodurus eques. Next base: position 80,614 of record NW_026904153.1, on the reverse strand, counting down.
TAACATGTTGACCTATGTGATTTCGGCAGAACTTTAGAACCCTTAAGTTTGAGCTAGTAGGCTGACCTTCGAGACACTCGATCGTTTTGAATCCACCTTTCAGATGAGGTCTCTTCCAAGCCTCTCGGAGGTCGTGCGGCTAAACACGAGCGTCGAAGCATTCCGTTTCGCTCCAGTAGTAGGCCTTTATTGACTAAATTGAAACATGACGACCTGTGTGATTTCGGCAGAACTTTTGAACCCTTAAGTTTGAGCTCGTGGGCTGACGTTCGACACACTCGATAGTTGTGAATCCACCTTTCAGATGAGGTCTCTTCCAATCCTCTCGGAGTTCGTGCAGCCGAAACACGAGGTTCGAAGCATTCTGTTTCGCTCCAGTAGTTGGCCTTTATTGACTAAATTGTAACATGACGACCTATGTGATTTCGGCAGAACTTTTGAACCTTTAAGTTTGAGCTAGTAGACTGACATTCGACACACTCGATCGGTTTGAATCCACCTTTCAGATGAGGTCTCTTCCAAGCCTGAAACACGAGCGTCGAAGCATTCCGTTTCGCTCCAGTAGTAGGCCTTTATTGACTAAATTGAAACATGACGACCTATGTGATTTCGGCAGAACTTTTGATCCCTTAAGTTTGAGCTAGTGGAATGACGTTCGACACACTCGATCGTTGTGAATCCACCTTTCAGATGAGGTCTCTTCCAAGCCTCTCGGAGGTCGCGCGGCCGAAACACGAGCGTCGAAGCATTCCGTTTCGCTCCAGTAGTAGGCCTATATTGACTAAATTGTAACATGACGACGTATGTGATTTCGGCAGGACTTTAGAACGCTTAAGTTTGAGCTAGTAGGCTGACCTTCGAAACACTCGATCGTTTTGAATCCACCTTTCAGATGACGTCTTTTCCAAGCTTCTCGGAGATCGTGCGGCCGAAACACGAGCGTCGAACCATTCCGTTTAGCTCCAGTAGGAAGACTTTATTGACTAAATTGTAACATGACGACCTATGTGATTTAGGCAGAACTTTTGATCCCTTAAGTTTGAGCTAGTGGAATGACGTTCGACACACTCGATCGTTGTGAATCCACCTTTCAGATGAGGTCTCTTCCAAGCCTCTCGGAGGTCGCGCGGCCGAAACACGAGCGTCGAAGCATTCCGTTTCGCTCCAGTAGTAGGCCTATATTGACTAAATTGTAACATGACGACGTATGTGATTTCGGCAGAACTTTAGAACGCTTAAGTTTGAGCTAGTAGGCTGACCTTCGAAACACTCGATCGTTTTGAATCCACCTTTCAGATGACGTCTTTTCCAAGCTTCTCGGAGATCGTGCGGCCGAAACACGAGCGTCGAACCATTCCGTTTAGCTCCAGTAGGAAGACTTTATTGACTAAATTGTAACATGACGACCTATGTGATTTAGGCAGAACTTTTGAACCTTTAAGTTTGAGCTAGTAGACTGACATTCGACACACTCGATCGTTTTGAATCCACCTTTCAGATGAGGTCTCTTCCAAGCCTCTCGGAGGTCGTGAGGCTGAAACACGAGCGTCGAAGCATTCCGTTTCGCTCCAGTAGTAGGCCTTTATTGACTAAATTGAAACATGACGACCTATGTGATTTCGGCAGAACTTTTGAACCCTTAAGTTTGAGCTAGTGGGCTGACGTTCGACACACTCGATCGTTGTGAATCCACCTTTCAGATGAGGTCTCTTCCAATCCTCTCGGAGTTCGTGCAGCCGAAACACGAGCTTCGAAGCATTCCGTTTCGCTCCAATGGTAGGCCTTTATTGACTAAATTGTAACATGACAACCTGTGTTATTTCGGCAGAACTTTTGAACCCTTAAGTTTGAGATTGTGGGCTGACATTCGACACACTCGATCGTTGTGAATCCACCTTTCAGATGAGGTCTCTTCCAAGCCTCTCGGAGGTCGTGCGGCCGAAACATGAGCGTCGAAACATTCCGTTTCGCTCCAGTAGTAGTCCTTTATTGACTAAATTGTAACATGATGACCTATGTGATTTCGGCAGAACTTTAGAACCCTTCAGTTTGAGCTAGTAGGCTGACCTTCGAAACACTCGATCGTTTTGAATCCACCTTTCAGATGACGTCTTTTCCAAGCTTCTCAGAGATCGTGCGGCCGAAACACGAGCGTCGAAGCATTCCGTTTAGCTCCAGTAGGAAGCCTTTATTGACAAAATTGTAACATGACGACCTATGTGATTTAGGCAGAACTTTTGAACCTTTAAGTTTGTGCTAGTAGACTGACATTCGACACACTCGATCGTTTTGAATCCACCTTTCAGATGAGGTCACTTCCAAGCCTCTCGGAGGTCGTGCGACCGAAACACGAGCGTCGAAGCATTCCGTTTCGCTCCAGTACTAGTCCTTTATTGACTAAATTGTAACATGACGACCTATGTGATTTCGGCAGAGCTTTTGAACCCTTAAGTTTGAGCTTGTGGGCTGACGTTCGACACACTCGATAGTTGTGAATCCACCTTTCAGATGAGGTCTCTTCCAATCCTCTCGGAGTTCGTGCAGCCGAAACACGAGCTTCGAAGCATTCTGTTTCGCTCCAGTAGTTGGCCTTTATTGACTAAATTGTAACATGACGACCTATGTGATTTCGGCAGAACTTTTGAACCTTTAAGTTTGAGCTAGTAGACTGACATTCGACACACTCGATCGGTTTGAATCCACCTTTCAGATGAGGTCTCTTCCAAGCCTGAAACACGAGCGTCGAAGCATTCCGTTTCGCTCCAGTAGTAGGCCTTTATTGACTAAATTGAAACATGACGACCTATGTGATTTCAGCAGAACTTTTGATCCCTTAAGTTTGAGCTAGTGGAATGACGTTCGACACACTCGATCGTTGTGAATCCACCTTTCAGATGAGGTCTCTTCCAAGCCTCTCGGAGGTCGTGCGGCCGAAACACGAGCGTCGAAGCATTCCGTTTCGCTCCAGTAGTAGGCCTATATTGACTAAATTGTAACATGACGACCTATGTGATTTCGGCAGAACTTTAGAACGCTTAAGTTTGAGCTAGTAGGCTGACCTTCGAAACACTCGATCGTTTTGAATCCACCTTTCAGATGACGTCTTTTCCAAGCTTCTCGGAAACACGAGCGTCGAACCATTCCGTTTAGCTCCAGTAGGAAGACTTTATTGACTAAATTGTAACATGACGACCTATGTGATTTAGGCAGAACTTTTGAACCTTTAAGTTTGAGCTAGTAGACTGACATTCGACACACTCGATCGTTTTGAATCCACCTTTCAGATGAGGTCTCTTCCAAGCCTCTCGGAGGTCGTGCGGCTGAAACACGAGCGTCGAAGCATTCCGTTTCGCTCCAGTAGTAGGCCTTTATTGACTAAATTGAAACATGACGACCTATGTGATTTCGGCAGAACGTTTGAACCCTTAAGTTTGAGCTAGTGGGCTGACGTTCGACACACTCGATCGTTGTGAATCCACCTTTCAGATGAGGTCTCTTCCAATCCTCTCGGAGTTCGTGCAGCCGAAACACGAGCTTCGAAGCATTCCGTTTCGCTCCAATGGTAGGCCTTTATTGACTAAATTGTAACATGACAACCTGTGTTATTTCGGCAGAACTTTTGAACCCTTAAGTTTGAGATTGTGGGCTGACATTCGACACACTCGATCGTTGTGAATCCACCTTTCAGATGAGGTCTCTTCCAAGCCTCTCGGAGGTCGTGCGGCCGAAACATGAGCGTCGAAACATTCCGTTTCGCTCCAGTAGTAGTCCTTTATTGACTAAATTGTAACATGATGACCTATGTGATTTCGGCAGAACTTTAGAACCCTTCAGTTTGAGCTAGTAGGCTGACCTTCGAAACACTCGATCGTTTTGAATCCACCTTTCAGATGACGTCTTTTCCAAGCTTCTCGGAGATTGTGCGGCCGAAACACGAGCGTCGAAGCATTCCGTTTAGCTCCAGTAGGAAGCCTTTATTGACTAAATTGTAACATGACGACCTATGTGATTTAGGCAGAACTTTTGAACCTTTAAGTTTGAGCTAGTAGACTGACATTCGACACACTCGATCGTTTTGAATCCACCTTTCAGATGCGGTCTCTTCCAAGCCTCTCGGAGGTCGTGCGGCTGAAACACGAGCGTCGAAGCATTCCGTTTCGCTGCAGTAGTAGGCCTTTATTGACTAAATTGAAACATGACGACCTATGTTATTTCGGCAGAACTTTTAATCCCTTAAGTTTGAGCTAGTGGGCTGACGTTCGACAGACTCGATCGTTGTGAATCCACCTTTCAGATGATGTCTCTTCCAATCCTCTCGGAGTTCGTGCAGCCGAAACACGAGCATCGAAGCATTCCGTTTCGCTCCAGTAGTTGGCCTTTATTGACTAAATTGTAACATGACGACCTATGTGATTTATGCAGAACTTTTGAACCTTTAAGTTTGAGCTAGTAGTCTGACATTCGACACACTCGATCGTTTTGAATCCACCTTTAAGGTGAGGTCTCTTCCAAGCCTCTCGGAGGTCGTGCGGCCGAAACACAAGCGTCGAAGCATTCCGTTTCGCTCCAGTCGTAGGCCTTTATTGACTAAATTGTAACATGACGACCGATATGATTTCGGCAGAACTTTTGAACCCTTAAGTTTGAGATTGTGGGCTGACGTTCGACACACTCGATCGTTGTGAATCCACCTTTCATATGAGGTCTCTTCCAATCCTCTCGTAGGTCGTGCGACCGAAACACGAGCTTCGAAGCATTCCGTTTCGCTCCAGTACTAGTCCTTTATTGACTAAATTGTAACATGACGACCTATGTGATTTCGGCAGAACCTTTGAACCCTTAAGTTTGAGATTGTGGGCTGACATTCGACACACTCGATCGTTATGAATCCACCTTTCAGATGAGGTCTCTTCCAAGCCTCTCTGAGGTCGCGCGGCCGAAACACAAGCATCGAAGCATTCCGTTTCGCTCCAGTCGTAGACCTTTATTGACTAAATTGTAACATGACGACCGATATGATTTCGGCAGAACTTTTGAACCCTTAAGTTTGAGCTAGTGGGCTGACGTTCAACACACTCGATCGCTGTGAATCCACCTTTCAGATGAGGTCTCTTCCAATCCTCTCGGAGTTCGTGCGGCCGAGCGACGACTGTCAAAGCATTCAGTTTCGCTCCAGTAGTAGGCCTTTATTGACTAAATTGTAACATGTTGACCTATGTGATTTCGGCAGAACTTTAAAACCCTTAAGTTTGAGCTAGTAGGCTCACCTTCGAGACACTCGATCGTTTTGAATCCACCTTTCAGATGACGTCTTTTCCAAGCTTCTCGGAGGTCGTGCGGCCGAAACACGAGCGTCGAAGCATTCCGTTTAGCTCCAGTCGGAGGTCTTTATTGACTAAATTGTAACATGACGACTTATGTGATTGAGGCAGAACTTTTGAACCTTTAAGTTTGAGCTAGTAGACTGACATTCGACACACTCGATCGTTTTGAATCCACCTTTCAGATGAGGTCTCTTCCAAGCCTCTCGGAGGTCGTGCGGCTGAAACACGAGCGTCGAAGCATTCCGTTTCGCTCCAGTAGTAGGCCTTTATTGACTAAATTGAAACATGACGACCTGTGTGATTTCGGCAGAACTTTTGAACCCTTAAGTTTGAGCTCGTGGGCTGACGTTCGACACACTCGATAGTTGTGAATCCACCTTTTAGATGAGGTCTCTTCCAATCCTCTCGGAGTTCGTGCAGCCGAAACACGAGCTTCGAAGCATTCCGTTTCGCTCCAGTAGTAGGCCTTTTTTGACTAAATTGGAACATGACGACCTATGTGATTTCGGCAGAACTTTTGAACCCTTAAGTTTGAGCTTGTAGGCTTACATTCGATACACTCGATCGTTTTGAATCCACCTTTCAGATGAGGTCTCTTCCAAGCCTCTCGGAGGTCGTGCGGCCGAAACACAAGCGTCGAAGCATTCCGTTTCGCTCCAGTCTTAGGCCTTTATTGACTAAATTGTAACATGACGACCGATATGATTTCGGCAGAGCTTTTGAACCCTTAAGTTTGAGCTAGTGGGCTGACGTTCGACACACTCGATCGTTGTGACTCCACCTTTCAGATTAGGTCTCTTCCAATTCTCTCGGAGTTCGTGCAGCCGAAACCGAGCTTCGAAGCATTCCGTTTCGCTCCAATGGTAGGCCTTTATTGACTAAATTGTAACATGTCGACCTATGTGATTTCGGCAGAACTTTAGAACCCTTAAGTTTGAGCTAGTAGGCTGACCTTCGAAACATTCGATCGTTTTGAATCCACCTTTCAGATGACGTCTTTTCCAAGCTTCTCGGAGATCGTGCGGCCGAAACACGAGCGTCGAAGCATTCCGTTTCGCTCCAGTAGGAGGCCTTTATTGACTAAATAGTAACATGACGACCTATGTGATTCAGGCAGAACCTTTGAACCTTTAAGTTTGAGCTAGTAGACTGACATTCGACACACTCGATCGGTTTGAATCCACCTTTCAGATGAGGTCTCTTCCAAGCCTCTCAGAGGTCGTGCGGCTGAAACACGAGCGTCGAAGCATTCCGTTTCGCTCCAGTAGTAGGCCTTTATTGACTAAATTGAAACATGACGACCTATGTGATTTCGGCAGAACTTTTGATCCCTTAAGTTTGAGCCAGTGGACTGACCTTCGACACACTCGATCGTTGTGAATCCACCTTTCAGATGATGTCTCTTCCAATCCTCTCGGAGTTCGTGCAGCCGAAACACGAGCTCGAAGCATTCCGTTTCGCTCCAGTAGTTGGCCTTTATTGACTAAATTGTAACATGACGACCCATGTGATTTATGCAGAACATTTGAACCCTTAAGTTTGAACTAGTTGGCTGACGTTCGACACACTCGATCGTTGGGAATCCACCTTTCAGATGAGGTCTCTTCCAAACCTCTCGTAGGTCGTGCGGCCGAAACACGAGCGTCGAAGCATTCCGTTTCGCTCCAGGACTAGTCCTTTGTCTAAATTGTAACATGACGACCTATGTGATTTCGGCAGAACTTTTGAACCCTTAAGTTTGAGCTTGTGGGCTGACGTTCGACACACTCGATCGTTGTGAATCCACCTTTCAGATGAGGTCTCTTCCAAGCCTCTCGGAGGTCGTGCGGCTGAAACACGAGCATCGAAGCATTCCGTTTCGCTCCAGTAGTAGGCCTTTATTGACTAAATTGAAACATGACGACCTTTGTGATTTCGGAAAAACTTTAGAACCCTTAAGTTTGAGCTAGTGGGCTGACGTTCGACACACTCGATCGTTGTGAATCCACCTTTCATATGAGGTCTCTTCCAATCCTCTCTGAGTTCGTGCAGCCGAAACACAAGCATCGAAGCATTCCGTTTCGCTCCAGTCGTAGGACTTTATTGACTAAATTGTATCATGACGACCGATATGATTTCGGCAGAACTTTTGAACCCTTAAGTTTGAGATTGTGGGCTGACGTTCGACACACTCGATCGTTTTGAATCCACCTTTCATATGAGGTCTCTTCCAATCCTCTCTGAGTTCGTGCAGCCGAAACACAAGCATCGAAGCATTCCGTTTCGCTCCAATAGTAGGCCTTTATTGACCAAATTGTAACATGACGACCTATGTGATTTCGGCAGAACTTTTGAACCTTTAAGTTTGAGCTAATAGACTGACTTTCGACACACTCGATCGTTTTGAATCCACCTTTCAGATGAGGTCTCTTCCAAGCCTCTCGGAGGTCGTGCGGCCGAAAACACGAGCGTCGAAGCATTCCATTTCGCTCCAGTAGTAGGCCTACATTGACTAAATTGTAACATGACGACCTATGTGATTTCGGCAGAACTTTTGAACCCTTAAGTTTGAGCTAGTAGGCTGACCTTCGAGACAGTCGATCGTTTTGAATCCACCTCTCAGAAGACGTCTTTTCCAAGCTTCTCGGAGGTCGTGCGGCCGAAACACGAGCGTCGAAGCATTCCGTTTCGCTCCAGTAGTTGGCCTTTATTGACTAAATTGTAACATGACGACCTATGTGATTTATGCAGAACTTTTGAACCCTTAAGTTTGAAATAGTGGGCTGACGTTCGACACACTCGATCGTTGGGAATCCAACTTTCAGATGAGGTCTCTTCCAAACCTCTCGTAGGTCGTGCGGCCGAAACACGAGCGTCGAAGCATTCCGTTTCGCTCCAGGACTAGTCCTTTGACTAAATTGTAACATGACAACCTATGTGATTTCGGCAGAACTTTGGAACCCTTAAGTTTGAGCTAGTGGGCTGACGTGCGACACACTCGATCGTTGTGAATCCACCTTTCATATGAGGTCTCTTCCAATCCTCTCTGAGTTCGTGCAGCCGAAACACAAGCATCGAAGCATTCCGTTTCGCTCCAGTCGTAGGCCTTTATTGACTAAATTGTAACATGACGACCGATATGATTTCGGCAGAACTTTTGAACCCTTAAGTTTGAGATTGTGGGCTGACGTTCGACACACTCGATCGTTGTGAATCCACCTTTCAGATGAGGTCTCTTCCAAGCCTCTCGTAGGTCGTGCGACCGAAACACGAGCGTCGAAGCATTCCGTTTCGCTCCAGTACTAGTCCTTTATTGACTAAATTGTAACATGACGACCTATGTGATTTCGGCAGAACTTTTGAACCCTTAAGTTTGAGCTTGTGGGCTGACGTTCGACACACTCGATCGTTGTGAATCCACCTTTCAGATGAGGTCTCTTCCAAGCCTCTCGGAGGTCGTGCGGATGAAACACGAGCGTCGAAGCATTCCGTTTCGCTCCTATAGTAGGCCTTTCTTGACTAAATTGTAACATGACGACCTATGTGATTTCGGCAGAACTTTTGAACCCTTAAGTTTGAGCTCGTGGGCTGACTTCGACGCACTCGATCGTTTTGAATCCACCTTTCAAATGAGGTCTCTTCCAATCCTCTCGGAGGTCGTGCGGCTGAAACACGAGCGTCGAAGCATTCCGTTTCGCTCCAGGAGTAGGCCTTTATTGACTAAATTGTAACATGACGACCTATGTGATTTCGGCAGAACTTTTGAACCCTTAAGTTTGAGCTAGTAGGCTGACCTTAGAGACAGTCGATCGTTTTGAATCCACCTCTCAGATGAGGTCTTTTCCAAGCTTCTCGGAGGTCGTGCGGCCGAAACACGAGCGTCGAAGCATTCCGTTTCGCTCCAGTAGTTGGCCTTTATTGACTAAATTGTAACATGACGACCTATGTGATTTATGCAGAACTTTTGAACCCTTAAGTTTGAACTAGTGGGCTGACGTTCGACACACTCGATCGTTGGGAATCCAACTTTCAGATGAGGTCTCTTCCAAACCTCTCGTAGGTCGTGCGGCCGAAACACGAGCGTCGAAGCATTCCGTTTCGCTCCAGGACTAGTCCTTTGACTAAATTGTAACATGACAACCGATATGATTTCGGCAGAACTTTTGAACCCTTAAGTTTGAGATTGTGGGCTGACGTTCGACACACTCGATCGTTGTGAATCCACCTTTCAGATGAGGTCTCTTCCAAGCCTCTCGTAGGTCGTGCGACCGAAACACGAGCGTCGAAGCATTCCGTTTCGCTCCAGTACTAGTCCTTTATTGACTAAATTGTAACATGACGACCTATGTGATTTCGGCAGAACCTTTGAACCCTTAAGTTTGAGATTGTGGGCTGACGTTCGACACACTCGATCGTTGTGAATCCACCTTTCAGATGTGGTCTCTTCCAAGCCTCTCTGAGGTCGTGCGGCCGAAACACAAGCATCGAAGCATTCCGTTTCGCTCCAGTCGTAGGCCTTTATTGACTAAATTGTAACATGACGACCGATATGATTTCGGCAGAACTTTTGAACCCTTAAGTTTGAGATTGTGGGCTGACGTTCGACACACTCGATCGTTGTGAATCCACCTTTCAGATGAGGTCTCTTCCAAGCCTCTCGTTGGTCGTGCGACCGAAACACGAGCGTCGAAGCATTCCGTTTCGCTCCAGTACTAGTCCTTTATTGACTAAATTGTAACATGACGACCTATGTGATTTCGGCAGAACTTTTGAACCCTTAAGTTTGAGCTTGTGGGCTGACGTTCGACACACTCGATCGTTGTGAATCCACCTTTCAGATGAGGTCTCTTCCAAGCCTCTCGGAGGTCGTGCGGATGAAACACGAGCGTCGAAGCATTCCGTTTCGCTCCTATAGTAGGCCTTTCTTGACTAAATTGTAACATGACGACCTATGTGATTTCGGCAGAACTTTTGAACCCTTAAGTTTGAGCTCGTGGGCTGACTTCGACGCACTCGATCGTTTTGAATCCACCTTTCAAATGAGGTCTCTTCCAATCCTCTCGGAGGTCGTGCGGCTGAAACACGAGCGTCGAAGCATTCCGTTTCGCTCCAGGAGTAGGCCTTTATTGACTAAATTGTAACATGACGACCTATGTGATTTCGGCAGAACTTTTGAACCCTTAAGTTTGAGCTAGTAGGCTGACCTTAGAGACAGTCGATCGTTTTGAATCCACCTCTCAGAAGACGTCTTTTCCAAGCTTCTCGGAGGTCGTGCGGCCGAAACACGAGCGTCGAAGCATTCCGTTTCGCTCCAGTAGTTGGCCTTTATTGACTAAATTGTAACATGACGACCTATGTGATTTATGCAGAACTTTTGAACCCTTAAGTTTGAACTAGTGGGCTGACGTTCGACACACTCGATCGTTGGGAATCCAACTTTCAGATGAGGTCTCTTCCAAACCTCTCGTAGGTCGTGCGGCCGAAACACGAGCGTCGAAGCATTCCGTTTCGCTCCAGGACTAGTCCTTTGACTAAATTGTAACATGACGACCTATGTGATTTCGGCAGAACTTTTGAAACCTTAAGTTTGAGCTTGTGGGCTGACGTTCGAAACACTCGATTGTTGTGAATCCACCTTTCAGATGAGGTCTCTTCCAAGCCTCTCGGAGGTCGTGCGGCTGAAACACGAGCATCGAAGCATTCCGTTTCGCTCCAGTAGGAGGCCTTTATTGACTAAATTGAAACATGACGACCTTTGTGATTTCGGCAGAACTTTGGAACCCTTAAGTTTGAGCTAGTGGGCTGACGTTCGACACACTCGATCGTTGTGAATCCACCTTTCATATGAGGTCTCTTCCAATCCTCTCTGAGTTCGTACAGCCGAAACACTAGCTTCGAAGCATTCCGTTTCGCTCCAATAGTAGGCCTTTATTGACTAAATTGTAACATGACGACCTATGTGATTTCGGCAGAACCTTTGAACCCTTAAGTTTTAGATTGTGGGCTGACATTCGACACACTCAATCGTTGTGAATCCACCTTTCAGATGAGGTCTCTTCCAAGCCTCGCTGAGGTCGTGCGGCCGAAACACAAGCGTCGAAGCATTCCGTTTCGCTCCAGTCGTAGGCCTTTATTGACTAATTTGTAACATGACGACCGATATGATTTCGGCAGAACTTTTGAACCCTTAAGTTTGAGATTGTGGGCTGACGTTCGACACACTCGATCGTTGTGAATCCACCTTTCAGATGAGGTCTCTTCCAAGCCTCTCGTAGGTCGTGCGACCGAAACACGAGCGTCGAAGCATTCCGTTTCGCTCCAGTACTAGTCCTTTATTGACTAAATTGTAACATGACGACCTATGTGATTTCGGCAGAACTTTTGAACCCTTAAGTTTGAGCTTGTGGGCTGACGTTCGACACACTCGATCGTTGTGAATCCACCTTTCAGATGAGGTCTCTTCCAAGCCTTTCGGAGGTCGTGCGGCTGAAACACGAGCGTCGAAGCATTCCGTTTCGCTCCAATAGTAGGCCTTTCTTGACTAAATTGTAACATGACGACCTATGTGATTTCGGCAGAACTTTTGAACCTTTAAGTTTGAGCTAATAGACTGACTTTCGACACACTCGATCGTTTTGAATCCACCTTTCAGATGAGGTCTCTTCCAAGCCTCTCGGAGGTCGTGCGGCCGAAAACACGAGCGTCGAAGCATTCCATTTCGCTCCAGTAGTAGGCCTACATTGACGAATTTGTAACATGACGACCTATGTGATTTCGGCAGAACTTTTGAAGCCTTAAGTTTGAGCTAGTGGTCTGACGTTTGACACACTCGATCGTTGTGAATCCACCTTTCAGATGAGGTCTCTTCCAAGCCTCTCGGAGGTCGTGCGGCTGAAACACGAGCGTCGAAGCATTCCGTTTCGCTCCAGTAGTAGGCCTTTATTGACTAAATTGAAACATGACGACCTATGTGATTTCGGCAGAACTTTTGAACCCTTAGGTTTGAGCTTGTGGGCTGACGTTCGACACACTCGATCGTTGTGAATCCACCTTTCAGATGAGGTCTCTTCCAATCCTCTCGGAGTTCGTGCAGCCGAAACACGAGCTTCGAAGCATTCCGTTTCGCTCCAGTAGTTGGCCTTTATTGACTAAATTGTAACATGACGACCCATGTGATTTATGCAGAACATTTGAACCCTTAAGTTTGAACTAGTGGGCTGACGTTCGACACACTCGATTGTTGGGAATCCACCTTTCAGATGAGGTCTCTTCCAAACCTCTCGTAGGTCGTGCGGCCGAAACACGAGCGTCGAAGCATTCCGTTTCGCTCCAGGACTAGTCCTTTGACTAAATTGTAACATGACGACCTATGTGATTTCGGCAGAACTTTTGAACCCTTAAGTTTGAGCTTGTGGGCTGACGTTCGACACACTCGATCGTTCTGAATCCACCTTTCAGATGAGGTCTCTTCCAAGCCTCTCGGAGGTCGTGCGGCTGAAACACGAGCATCGAAGCATTCCGTTTCGCTCCAGTAGTAGGCCTTTATTGACTAAATATAAACATGACGACCTTTGTGATTTCGGCAGAACTTGGGAACCCTTAAGTTTGAGCTAGTGGGCTGACGTTCGACACACTCGATCGTTGTGAATCCACCTTTCATATGAGGTCTCTTCCAATCCTCTCTGAGTTCGTGCAGCCGAAACACGAGCTTCGAAGCATTCCGTTTCGCTCCAATAGTAGGCCTTTATTGACTAAATTGTAACATGACGACCTATGTGATTTCGGCAGAACCTTTGAACCCTTAAGTTTGAGATTGTGGGCTGACATTCGACACACTCGATCGTTGTGAATCCACCTTTCAGATGAGGTCTCTTCCAAGCCTCTCTGAGGTCGTGCGGCCGAAACACAAGCATCGAAGCATTCCGTTTCGCTCCAGTCGTAGGCCTTTATTGACTAAATTGTAACATGACGACCGATATGATTTCGGCAGAACTTTTGAACCCTTAAGTTTGAGATTGTGGTCTGACGTTTGACACACTCGATCGTTGTGAATCCACCTTTCAGATGAGGTCTCTTCCAAGCCTCTCGGAGGTCGTGCGGCTGAAACACGAGCGTCGAAGCATTCCGTTTCGCTCCAGTAGTAGGCCTTTATTGACTAAATTGAAACATGACGACCTATGTGATTTCGGCAGAACTTTTGAACCCTTAGGTTTGAGCTTGTGGGCTGACGTTCGACACACTCGATCGTTGTGAATCCACCTTTCAGATGAGGTCTCTTCCAATCCTCTCGGAGTTCGTGCAGCCGAAACACGAGCTTCGAAGCATTCCGTTTCGCTCCAGTAGTTGGCCTTTATTGACTAAATTGTAACATGACGACCCATGTGATTTATGCAGAACATTTGAACCCTTAAGTTTGAACTAGTGGGCTGACGTTCGACACACTCGATTGTTGGGAATCCACCTTTCAGATGAGGTCTCTTCCAAACCTCTCGTAGGTCGTGCGGCCGAAACACGAGCGTCGAAGCATTCCGTTTCGCTCCAGGACTAGTCCTTTGACTAAATTGTAACATGACGACCTATGTGATTTCGGCAGAACTTTTGAACCCTTAAGTTTGAGCTTGTGGGCTGACGTTCGACACACTCGATCGTTCTGAATCCACCTTTCAGATGAGGTCTCTTCCAAGCCTCTCGGAGGTCGTGCGGCTGAAACACGAGCATCGAAGCATTCCGTTTCGCTCCAGTAGTAGGCCTTTATTGACTAAATATAAACATGACGACCTTTGTGATTTCGGCAGAACTTGGGAACCCTTAAGTTTGAGCTAGTGGGCTGACGTTCGACACACTCGATCGTTGTGAATCCACCTTTCATATGAGGTCTCTTCCAATCCTCTCTGAGTTCGTGCAGCCGAAACACGAGCTTCGAAGCATTCCGTTTCGCTCCAATAGTAGGCCTTTATTGACTAAATTGTAACATGACGACCTATGTGATTTCGGCAGAACCTTTGAACCCTTAAGTTTGAGATTGTGGGCTGACATTCGACACACTCGATCGTTGTGAATCCACCTTTCAGATGAGGTCTCTTCCAAGCCTCTCTGAGGTCGTGCGGCCGAAACACAAGCATCGAAGCATTCCGTTTCGCTCCAGTCGTAGGCCTTTATTGACTAAATTGTAACATGACGACCGATATGATTTCGGCAGAACTTTTGAACCCTTAAGTTTGAGATTGTGGGCTGACGTTCGACACACTCGATCGTTGTGAATCCACCTTTCAGATGAGGTCTCTTCCAAGCCTCTCGTAGGTCGTGCGACCGAAACACGAGCGTCGAAGCATTCCGTTTCGCTCCAGTACTAGTCCTTTATTGACTAAATTGTAACATGACAACCTATGTGATTTCGGCAGAACTTTTGAACCCTTAAGTTTGAGCTTGTGGGCTGACGTTCGACACACTCGATCGTTGTGAATCCACCTTTCAGATGAGGTCTCTTCCAAGCCTCTCGGAGGTCGTGCGGATGAAACACGAGCGTCGAAGCATTCCGTTTCGCTCCAGGAGTAGGCCTTTATTGACTAAATTGTAACATGACGACCTATGTGATTTCGGCAGAACTTTTGAACCCTTAAGTTTGAGCTAGTAGGCTGACCTTCGAGACAGTCGATCGTTTTGAATCCACCTCTCAGAAGACGTCTTTTCCAAGCTTCTCGGAGGTCGTGCGGCCGAAACACGAGCGTCGAAGCATTCCGTTTCGCTCCAGTAGTTGGCCTTTATTGACTAAATTGTAACATGACGACCTATGTGATTCATGCAGAACTTTTGAACCCTTAAGTTTGAACTAGTGGGCTGACGTTCGACACACTCGATCGTTGGGAATCCAACTTTCAGATGAGGTCTCTTCCAAACCTCTCGTAGGTCGTGCGGCCGAAACACGAGCGTCGAAGCATTCCGTTTCGCTCCAGGACTAGTCCTTTGACTAAATTGTAACATGACGACCTATGTGATTTCGGCAAAACTTTTGAAACCTTAAGTTTGAGCTTGTGGGCTGACGTTCGACACACTCGATTGTTGTGAATCCACCTTTCAGATGAGGTCTCTTCCAAGCCTCTCGGAGGTCGTGCGGCTGAAACACGAGCATCGAAGCATTCCGTTTCGCTCCAGTAGGAGGCCTTTATTGACTAAATTGAAACATGACGACCTATGTGATTTCGGCAGAACTTTTGAAGCCTTAAGTTTGAGCTAGTGATCTGACGTTTGACACACTCGATCGTTGCGAATCCACCTTTCAGATGAGGTCTCTTCCAAGCCTCTCGGAGGTCGTGCGGCTGAAACACGAGCGTCGAAGCATTCCGTTTCGCTCCAGTAGTAGGCCTTTATTGACTAAATTGAAACATGACGACCTATGTGATTTCGGCAGAACTTTTGAACCCTTAGGTTTGAGCTTGTGGGCTGACGTTCGACACACTCGATCGTTGTAAATCCACCTTTCAGATGAGGTCTCTTCCAATCCTCTCGGAGTTCGTGCAGCCGAAACACGAGCTTCGAAGCATTCCGTTTCGCTCCAGTAGTTGGCCTTTATTGACTAAATTGTAACATGACGACCTATGTGATTTCGGCAGAACTTTTGATCCCTTAAGTTTGAGATTATGGGCTGACGTTCGACACACTCGATCGTTGTGAATCCACCTTTCAGATGAGGTCTCTTCCAAGCCTCTCGTAGGTCGTGCAACCGAAACACGAGCGTCGAAGCATTCCGTTTCGCTCCAGTACTAGTCCTTTATTGACTAAATTGTAACATGACGACCTATGTGATTTCGGCAGAACTTTTGAACCCTTAAGTTTGAGCTTGTGGGCTGACGTTCGACACCCTTGATCGTTGTGAATCCACCTTTCAGATGAGGTCTCTTCCAAGCCTCTCGGAGGTCGTGCGGCTGAAACACGAGCATCGAAGCATTCCGTTTCGCTCCAGTAGGAGGCCTTTATTGACTAAATTGAAACATGACGACCTTTGTGATTTCGGCAGAACTTTGGAACCCTTAAGTTTGAGCTAGTGGGCTGACGTTCGACACACTCGATCGTTGTGAATCCACCTTTCATATGAGGTCTCTTCCAATCCTCTCTGAGTTCGTACAGCCGAAACACTAGCTTCGAAGCATTCCGTTTCGCTCCAATAGTAGGCCTTTATTGACTAAATTGTAACATGACGACCTATGTGATTTCGGCAGAACCTTTGAACCCTTAAGTTTTAGATTGTGGGCTGACATTCGACACACTCAATCGTTGTGAATCCACCTTTCAGATGAGGTCTCTTCCAAGCCTCGCTGAGGTCGTGCGGCCGAAACACAAGCGTCGAAGCATTCCGTTTCGCTCCAGTCGTAGGCCTTTATTGACTAATTTGTAACATGACGACCGATATGATTTCGGCAGAACTTTTGAACCCTTAAGTTTGAGATTGTGGGCTGACGTTCGACACACTCGATCGTTGTGAATCCACCTTTCAGATGAGGTCTCTTCCAAGCCTCTCGTAGGTCGTGCGACCGAAACACGAGCGTCGAAGCATTCCGTTTCGCTCCAGTACTAGTCCTTTATTGACTAAATTGTAACATGACGACCTATGTGATTTCGGCAGAACTTTTGAACCCTTAAGTTTGAGCTTGTGGGCTGACGTTCGACACACTCGATCGTTGTGAATCCACCTTTCAGATGAGGTCTCTTCCAAGCCTTTCGGAGGTCGTGCGGCTGAAACACGAGCGTCGAAGCATTCCGTTTCGCTCCAATAGTAGGCCTTTCTTGACTAAATTGTAACATGACGACCTATGTGATTTCGGCAGAACTTTTGAACCTTTAAGTTTGAGCTAATAGACTGACTTTCGACACACTCGATCGTTTTGAATCCACCTTTCAGATGAGGTCTCTTCCAAGCCTCTCGGAGGTCGTGCGGCCGAAAACACGAGCGTCGAAGCATTCCATTTCGCTCCAGTAGTAGGCCTACATTGACGAATTTGTAACATGACGACCTATGTGATTTCGGCAGAACTTTTGAAGCCTTAAGTTTGAGCTAGTGGTCTGACGTTTGACACACTCGATCGTTGTGAATCCACCTTTCAGATGAGGTCTCTTCCAAGCCTCTCGGAGGTCGTGCGGCTGAAACACGAGCGTCGAAGCATTCCGTTTCGCTCCAGTAGTAGGCCTTTATTGACTAAATTGAAACATGACGACCTATGTGATTTCGGCAGAACTTTTGAACCCTTAGGTTTGAGCTTGTGGGCTGACGTTCGACACACTCGATCGTTGTGAATCCACCTTTCAGATGAGGTCTCTTCCAATCCTCTCGGAGTTCGTGCAGCCTGAAACACGAGCGTCGAAGCATTCCGTTTCGCTCCAGTAGTTGGCCTTTATTGACTAAATTGTAACATGACGACCCATGTGATTTATGCAGAACATTTGAACCCTTAAGTTTGAACTAGTGGGCTGACGTTCGACACACTCGATTGTTGGGAATCCACCTTTCAGATGAGGTCTCTTCCAAACCTCTCGTAGGTCGTGCGGCCGAAACACGAGCGTCGAAGCATTCCGTTTCGCTCCAGGACTAGTCCTTTGACTAAATTGTAACATGACGACCTATGTGATTTCGGCAGAACTTTTGAACCCTTAAGTTTGAGCTTGTGGGCTGACGTTCGACACACTCGATCGTTCTGAATCCACCTTTCAGATGAGGTCTCTTCCAAGCCTCTCGGAGGTCGTGCGGCTGAAACACGAGCATCGAAGCATTCCGTTTCGCTCCAGTAGTAGGCCTTTATTGACTAAATATAAACATGACGACCTTTGTGATTTCGGCAGAACTTGGGAACCCTTAAGTTTGAGCTAGTGGGCTGACGTTCGACACACTCGATCGTTGTGAATCCACCTTTCATATGAGGTCTCTTCCAATCCTCTCTGAGTTCGTGCAGCCGAAACACGAGCTTCGAAGCATTCCGTTTCGCTCCAATAGTAGGCCTTTATTGACTAAATTGTAACATGACGACCTATGTGATTTCGGCAGAACCTTTGAACCCTTAAGTTTGAGATTGTGGGCTGACATTCGACACACTCGATCGTTGTGAATCCACCTTTCAGATGAGGTCTCTTCCAAGCCTCTCTGAGGTCGTGCGGCCGAAACACAAGCATCGAAGCATTCCGTTTCGCTCCAGTCGTAGGCCTTTATTGACTAAATTGTAACATGACGACCGATATGATTTCGGCAGAACTTTTGAACCCTTAAGTTTGAGATTGTGGTCTGACGTTTGACACACTCGATCGTTGTGAATCCACCTTTCAGATGAGGTCTCTTCCAAGCCTCTCGGAGGTCGTGCGGCTGAAACACGAGCGTCGAAGCATTCCGTTTCGCTCCAGTAGTAGGCCTTTATTGACTAAATTGTAAACATGACGACCTATGTGATTTCGGCAGAACTTTTGAACCCTTAGGTTTGAGCTTGTGGGCTGACGTTCGACACACTCGATCGTTGTGAATCCACCTTTCAGATGAGGTCTCTTCCAATCCTCTCGGAGTTCGTGCAGCCGAAACACGAGCTTCGAAGCATTCCGTTTCGCTCCAGTAGTTGGCCTTTATTGACTAAATTGTAACATGACGACCCATGTGATTTATGCAGAACATTTGAACCCTTAAGTTTGAACTAGTGGGCTGACGTTCGACACACTCGATTGTTGGGAATCCACCTTTCAGATGAGGTCTCTTCCAAACCTCTCGTAGGTCGTGCGGCCGAAACACGAGCGTCGAAGCATTCCGTTTCGCTCCAGGACTAGTCCTTTTGACTAAATTGTAACATGACGACCTATGTGATTTCGGCAGAACTTTTGAACCCTTAAGTTTGAGCTAGTAGGCTGACCTTCGAGACAGTCGATCGTTTTGAATCCACCTCTCAGAAGACGTCTTTTCCAAGCTTCTCGGAGGTCGTGCGGCCGAAACACGAGCGTCGAAGCATTCCGTTTCGCTCCAGTAGTTGGCCTTTATTGACTAAATTGTAACATGACGACCTATGTGATTTATGCAGAACTTTTGAACCCTTAAGTTTGAACTAGTGGGCTGACGTTCGACACACTCGATCGTTGGGAATCCAACTTTCAGATGAGGTCTCTTCCAAACCTCTCGTAGGTCGTGCGGCCGAAACACGAGCGTCGAAGCATTCCGTTTCGCTCCAGGACTAGTCCTTTGACTAAATTGTAACATGACGACCTATGTGATTTCGGCAAAACTTTTGAAACCTTAAGTTTGAGCTTGTGGGCTGACGTTCGACACACTCGATTGTTGTGAATCCACCTTTCAGATGAGG
The DNA here is from genome assembly GCF_024500275.1 of Phycodurus eques. Lineage (NCBI taxonomy): Eukaryota > Metazoa > Chordata > Actinopteri > Syngnathiformes > Syngnathidae > Phycodurus > Phycodurus eques. The sequence goes on along the minus strand of NW_026904153.1, from coordinate 60,990 downwards.
TCTCTTCCAAGCCTCTCGGAGGTCGTGCGGCTGAAACACGAGCATCGAAGCATTCCGTTTCGCTCCAGTAGGAGGCCTTTATTGACTAAATTGAAACATGACGACCTATGTGATTTCGGCAGAACTTTTGAAGCCTTAAGTTTGAGCTAGTGATCTGACGTTTGACACACTCGATCGTTGCGAATCCACCTTTCAGATGAGGTCTCTTCCAAGCCTCTCGGAGGTCGTGCGGCTGAAACACGAGCGTCGAAGCATTCCGTTTCGCTCCAGTAGTAGGCCTTTATTGACTAAATTGTAAACATGACGACCTATGTGATTTCGGCAGAACTTTTGAACCCTTAGGTTTGAGCTTGTGGGCTGACGTTCGACACACTCGATCGTTGTAAATCCACCTTTCAGATGAGGTCTCTTCCAATCCTCTCGGAGTTCGTGCAGCCGAAACACGAGCTTCGAAGCATTCCGTTTCGCTCCAGTAGTTGGCCTTTATTGACTAAATTGTAACATGACGACCTATGTGATTTCGGCAGAACTTTTGATCCCTTAAGTTTGAGATTATGGGCTGACGTTCGACACACTCGATCGTTGTGAATCCACCTTTCAGATGAGGTCTCTTCCAAGCCTCTCGTAGGTCGTGCAACCGAAACACGAGCGTCGAAGCATTCCGTTTCGCTCCAGTACTAGTCCTTTATTGACTAAATTGTAACATGACGACCTATGTGATTTCGGCAGAACTTTTGAACCCTTAAGTTTGAGCTTGTGGGCTGACGTTCGACACCCTTGATCGTTGTGAATCCACCTTTCAGATGAGGTCTCTTCCAAGCCTCTCGGAGGTCGTGCGGCTGAAACACGAGCGTCGAAGCATTCCGTTTCGCTCCAGTAGTTGGCCTTTATTGACTAAATTGTAACATGTCGACCTATGTGATTTCGGCAGAACTTTAGAACCCTTAAGTTTGAGCTAGTAGGCTGACCTTCGAGACACTCGATCGTTTTGAATCCACCTTTCAGATGACGTCTCTTCCAAGCCTCTCGGAGGTCGTGCGGCTGAAACACGAGCGTCGAAGCATTCCGTTTCGCTCCAGTAGTAGTCCTTTATTGACTAAATTGTAACATGACGACCTATGTGATTCATGCAGAACTTTTGAACCCTTAAGTTTGAACTAGTGGGTTGACGTTCGACACACTCGATCGTTGGGAATCCACCTTTCAGATGAGGTCTCTTCCAAACCTCTCGTAGGTCGTGCGGCCGAAACACGAGCGTCGAAGCATTCCGTTTCGCTCCAGGACTAGTACTTTGACTAAATTGTAACATGACGACCTATGTGATTTCGGTAGAACTTTTGAACCCTTAAGTTTGAGCTTGTGGGCTGACATTCGACACACTCGATCGTTGTGAATCCACCTTTCAGATGAGGTCTCTTCCAAGCCTCTCTGAGGTCGTGCGGCCGAAACACAAGCGTCGAAGCATTCCGTTTCGCTCCAGTCGTAGGCCTTTATTGACTAAATTGTAACATGACGACCGATATGATTTCGGCAGAACTTTTGAACCCTTAAGTTTGAGATTGTGGGCTGACGTTCGACACACTCGATCGTTGTGAATCCACCTTTCAGATGAGGTCTCTTCCAAGCCTCTCGTAGGTCCTGCGACCGAAACACGAGCGTCGAAGCATTCCGTTTCGCTCCAGTACTAGTCCTTTATTGACTAAATTGTAACATGACGACCTATGTGATTTCGGCAGAACTTTTGAACCCTTAAGTTTGAGCTTGTGGGCTGACGTTCGACACACTCGATCGTTGTGAATCCACTTTTCAGATGAGGTCTCTTCCAAGCCTCTCGGAGGTCGTGCGGCTGAAACACGAGCGTCGAAGCATTCCGTTTCGCTCCAGTAGTAGGCCTTTATTGACTAAATTGAAACATGACGACCTATGTGATTTCGGCAGAACTTTTGAACCCTTGGGTTTGAGCTTGTGGGCTGACGTTCGACACACTCGATCGTTGTGAATCCACCTTTCAGATGAGGTCTCTTCCAATCCTCTCGGAGTTCGTGCAGCCGAAACACGAGCTTCGAAGCATTCCGTTTCGCTCCAGTAGGAGGTCTATATTGACTAAATTGTAACATGACGACTTATGTGATTGAGGCAGAACTTTTGAACCTTTAAGTTTGAGCTAGTAGACTGACATTCGACACACTCGATCGTTTTGAATCCACCTTTCAGATGAGGTCTCTTCCAAGCCTCTCGGAGGTCGTGCGGCTGAAACACGAGCGTCGAAGCATTCCGTTTCGCTCCAGTAGTAGGCCTTTATTGACTAAATTGAAACATGACGACCTGTGTGATTTCGGCAGAACTTTTGAACCCTTAAGTTTGAGCTCGTGGGCTGACGTTCGACACACTCGATAGTTGTGAATCCACCTTTCAGATGAGGTCTCTTCCAATCCTCTCGGAGTTCGTGCAGCCGAAACACGAGCTTCGAAGCATTCCGTTTCGCACCAGTAGTAGGCCTTTTTTGACTAAATTGTAACATGACGACCTATGTGATTTCGGCAGAACTTTTGAACCCTTAAGTTTGAGCTTGTAGGCTTACATTCGATACACTCGATCGTTTTGAATCCACCTTTCAGATGAGGTCTCTTCCAAGCCTCTCGGAGGTCGTGCGGCCGAAACACAAGCGTCGAAGCATTCCGTTTCGCTCCAGTCTTAGGCCTTTATTGACTAAATTGTAACATGACGACCGATATGATTTCGGCAGAGCTTTTGAACCCTTAAGTTTGAGCTAGTGGGCTGACGTTCGACACACTAGATCGTTGTGACTCCACCTTTCAGATGAGGTCTCTTCCAATTCTCTCGGAGTTCGTGCAGCCGAAACCGAGCTTCGAAGCATTCCGTTTCGCTCCAATGGTAGGCCTTTATTGACTAAATTGTAACATGTCGACCTATGTGATTTCGGCAGAACTTTAGAACCCTTAAGTTTGAGCTAGTAGGCTGACCTTCGAAACATTCGATCGTTTTGAATCCACCTTTCAGATGAGGTCTCTTCCAAGCTTCTCGGAGATCGTGCGGCCGAAACACGAGCGTCGAAGCATTCCGTTTCGCTCCAGTAGGAGGCCTTTATTGACTAAATAGTAACATGATGACCTATGTGATTTAGGCAGAACTTTTGAACCTTTAAGTTTGAGCTAGTAGACTGACATTCGACACACTCGATCGGTTTGAATCTACCTTTCAGATGAGGTCTCTTCCAAGCCTCTCGGAGGTCGTGCGGCTGAAACACGAGCGTCGAAGCATTCCGTTTCGCTCCAGTAGTAGGCCTTTATTGACTAAATTGAAACATGACGACCTATGTGATTTTGGCAGAACTTTTGATCCCTTAAGTTTGAGCTAGTGGGCTGACCTTCGACACACTCGATCGTTGTGAATCCACCTTTCAGATGATGTCTCTTCCAATCCTCTCGGAGTTCGTGCAGCCGAAACACGAGCTTCGAAGCATTCCGTTTCGCTCCAGTAGTTGGCCTTTATTGACTAAATTGTAACATGACGACCCATGTGATTTATGCAGAACATTTGAACCCTTAAGTTTGAACTAGTGGGCTGACGTTCGACACACTCGATCGTTGGGAATCCACCTTTCAGATGAGGTCTCTTCCAAACCTCTCGTAGGTCGTGGGGCCGAAACACGAGCGTCGAAGCATTCCGTTTCGCTCCAGGACTAGTCCTTTGACTAAATTGTAACATGACGACCTATGTGATTTCGGCAGAACTTTTGAACCCTTAAGTTTGAGCTAGTGGGCTGACCTTCGACACACTCGATCGTTGTGAATCCACCTTTCAGATGATGTCTCTTCCAATCCTCTCGGAGTTCGTGCAGCCGAAACACGAGCTTCGAAGCATTCCGTTTCGCTCCAGTAGTTGGCCTTTATTGACTAAATTGTAACATGACGACCCATGTGATTTATGCAGAACATTTGAACCCTTAAGTTTGAACTTGTGGGCTGACGTTCGACACACTCGATCGTTGGGAATCCACCTTTCAGATGAGGTCTCTTCCAAACCTCTCGTAGGTCGTGGGGCCGAAACACGAGCGTCGAAGCATTCCGTTTCGCTCCAGTAGGAGGCCTTTATTGACTAAATTGAAACATGACGACCTTTGTGATTTCGGCAGAACTTTGGAACCCTTAAGTTTGAGCTAGTGGGCTGACGTTCGACACACTCGATCGTTGTGAATCCACCTTTCATATGAGGTCTCTTCCAATCCTCTCTGAGTTCGTACAGCCGAAACACTAGCTTCGAAGCATTCCGTTTCGCTCCAATAGTAGGCCTTTATTGACTAAATTGTAACATGACGACCTATGTGATTTCGGCAGAACCTTTGAACCCTTAAGTTTGAGATTGTGGGCTGACATTCGACACACTCAATCGTTGTGAATCCACCTTTCAGATGAGGTCTCTTCCAAGCCTCGCTGAGGTCGTGCGGCCGAAACACAAGCGTCGAAGCATTCCGTTTCGCTCCAGTCGTAGGCCTTTATTGACTAATTTGTAACATGACGACCGATATGATTTCGGCAGAACTTTTGAACCCTTAAGTTTGAGATTGTGGGCTGACGTTCGACACACTCGATCGTTGTGAATCCACCTTTCAGATGAGGTCTCTTCCAAGCCTCTCGTAGGTCGTGCGACCGAAACACGAGCGTCGAAGCATTCCGTTTCGCTCCAGTACTAGTCCTTTATTGACTAAATTGTAACATGACGACCTATGTGATTTCGGCAGAACTTTTGAACCCTTAAGTTTGAGCTTGTGGGCTGACGTTCGACACACTCGATCGTTGTGAATCCACCTTTCAGATGAGGTCTCTTCCAAGCCTCTCGGAGGTCGTGCGGCTGAAACACGAGCGTCGAAGCATTCCGTTTCGCTCCAATAGTAGGCCTTTCTTGACTAAATTGTAACATGACGACCTATGTGATTTCGGCAGAACTTTTGAACCTTTAAGTTTGAGCTAATAGACTGACTTTCGACACACTCGATCGTTTTGAATCCACCTTTCAGATGAGGTCTCTTCCAAGCCTCTCGGAGGTCGTGCGGCCGAAAACACGAGCGTCGAAGCATTCCATTTCGCTCCAGTAGTAGGCCTACATTGACGAATTTGTAACATGACGACCTATGTGATTTCGGCAGAACTTTTGAAGCCTTAAGTTTGAGCTAGTGGTCTGACGTTTGACACACTCGATCGTTGTGAATCCACCTTTCAGATGAGGTCTCTTCCAAGCCTCTCGGAGGTCGTGCGGCTGAAACACGAGCGTCGAAGCATTCCGTTTCGCTCCAGTAGTAGGCCTTTATTGACTAAATTGAAACATGACGACCTATGTGATTTCGGCAGAACTTTTGAACCCTTAGGTTTGAGCTTGTGGGCTGACGTTCGACACACTCGATCGTTGTGAATCCACCTTTCAGATGAGGTCTCTTCCAATCCTCTCGGAGTTCGTGCAGCCGAAACACGAGCTTCGAAGCATTCCGTTTCGCTCCAGTAGTTGGCCTTTATTGACTAAATTGTAACATGACGACCCATGTGATTTATGCAGAACATTTGAACCCTTAAGTTTGAACTAGTGGGCTGACGTTCGACACACTCGATTGTTGGGAATCCACCTTTCAGATGAGGTCTCTTCCAAACCTCTCGTAGGTCGTGCGGCCGAAACACGAGCGTCGAAGCATTCCGTTTCGCTCCAGGACTAGTCCTTTGACTAAATTGTAACATGACGACCTATGTGATTTCGGCAGAACTTTTGAACCCTTAAGTTTGAGCTTGTGGGCTGACGTTCGACACACTCGATCGTTCTGAATCCACCTTTCAGATGAGGTCTCTTCCAAGCCTCTCGGAGGTCGTGCGGCTGAAACACGAGCATCGAAGCATTCCGTTTCGCTCCAGTAGTAGGCCTTTATTGACTAAATATAATCATGACGACCTTTGTGATTTCGGCAGAACTTGGGAACCCTTAAGTTTGAGCTAGTGGGCTGACGTTCGACACACTCGATCGTTGTGAATCCACCTTTCATATGAGGTCTCTTCCAATCCTCTCTGAGTTCGTGCAGCCGAAACACGAGCTTCGAAGCATTCCGTTTCGCTCCAATAGTAGGCCTTTATTGACTAAATTGTAACATGACGACCTATGTGATTTCGGCAGAACCTTTGAACCCTTAAGTTTGAGATTGTGGGCTGACATTCGACACACTCGATCGTTGTGAATCCACCTTTCAGATGAGGTCTCTTCCAAGCCTCTCTGAGGTCGTGCGGCCGAAACACAAGCATCGAAGCATTCCGTTTCGCTCCAGTCGTAGGCCTTTATTGACTAAATTGTAACATGACGACCGATATGATTTCGGCAGAACTTTTGAACCCTTAAGTTTGAGATTGTGGGCTGACGTTCGACACACTCGATCGTTGTGAATCCACCTTTCAGATGAGGTCTCTTCCAAGCCTCTCGTAGGTCGTGCGACCGAAACACGAGCGTCGAAGCATTCCGTTTCGCTCCAGTACTAGTCCTTTATTGACTAAATTGTAACATGACGACCTATGTGATTTCGGCAGAACTTTTGAACCCTTAAGTTTGAGCTTGTGGGCTGACGTTCGACACACTCGATCGTTCTGAATCCACCTTTCAGATGAGGTCTCTTCCAAGCCTCTCGGAGGTCGTGCGGCTGAAACACGAGCATCGAAGCATTCCGTTTCGCTCCAGTAGTAGGCCTTTATTGACTAAATATAAACATGACGACCTTTGTGATTTCGGCAGAACTTGGGAACCCTTAAGTTTGAGCTAGTGGGCTGACGTTCGACACACTCGATCGTTGTGAATCCACCTTTCATATGAGGTCTCTTCCAATCCTCTCTGAGTTCGTGCAGCCGAAACACGAGCTTCGAAGCATTCCGTTTCGCTCCAATAGTAGGCCTTTATTGACTAAATTGTAACATGACGACCTATGTGATTTCGGCAGAACCTTTGAACCCTTAAGTTTGAGATTGTGGGCTGACATTCGACACACTCGATCGTTGTGAATCCACCTTTCAGATGAGGTCTCTTCCAAGCCTCTCTGAGGTCGTGCGGCCGAAACACAAGCATCGAAGCATTCCGTTTCGCTCCAGTCGTAGGCCTTTATTGACTAAATTGTAACATGACGACCGATATGATTTCGGCAGAACTTTTGAACCCTTAAGTTTGAGATTGTGGGCTGACGTTCGACACACTCGATCGTTGTGAATCCACCTTTCAGATGAGGTCTCTTCCAAGCCTCTCGTAGGTCGTGCGACCGAAACACGAGCGTCGAAGCATTCCGTTTCGCTCCAGTACTAGTCCTTTATTGACTAAATTGTAACATGACAACCTATGTGATTTCGGCAGAACTTTTGAACCCTTAAGTTTGAGCTTGTGGGCTGACGTTCGACACACTCGATCGTTGTGAATCCACCTTTCAGATGAGGTCTCTTCCAAGCCTCTCGGAGGTCGTGCGGATGAAACACGAGCGTCGAAGCATTCCGTTTCGCTCCAGGAGTAGGCCTTTATTGACTAAATTGTAACATGACGACCTATGTGATTTCGGCAGAACTTTTGAACCCTTAAGTTTGAGCTAGTAGGCTGACCTTCGAGACAGTCGATCGTTTTGAATCCACCTCTCAGAAGACGTCTTTTCCAAGCTTCTCGGAGGTCGTGCGGCCGAAACACGAGCGTCGAAGCATTCCGTTTCGCTCCAGTAGGAGGCCTTTATTGACTAAATTGAAACATGACGACCTATGTGATTTCGGCAGAACTTTTGAAGCCTTAAGTTTGAGCTAGTGATCTGACGTTTGACACACTCGATCGTTGCGAATCCACCTTTCAGATGAGGTCTCTTCCAAGCCTCTCGGAGGTCGTGCGGCTGAAACACGAGCGTCGAAGCATTCCGTTTCGCTCCAGTAGTAGGCCTTTATTGACTAAATTGAAACATGACGACCTATGTGATTTCGGCAGAACTTTTGAACCCTTAGGTTTGAGCTTGTGGGCTGACGTTCGACACACTCGATCGTTGTAAATCCACCTTTCAGATGAGGTCTCTTCCAATCCTCTCGGAGTTCGTGCAGCCGAAACACGAGCTTCGAAGCATTCCGTTTCGCTCCAGTAGTTGGCCTTTATTGACTAAATTGTAACATGACGACCTATGTGATTTCGGCAGAACTTTTGATCCCTTAAGTTTGAGATTATGGGCTGACGTTCGACACACTCGATCGTTGTGAATCCACCTTTCAGATGAGGTCTCTTCCAAGCCTCTCGTAGGTCGTGCAACCGAAACACGAGCGTCGAAGCATTCCGTTTCGCTCCAGTACTAGTCCTTTACTGACTAAATTGTAACATGACGACCTATGTGATTTCGGCAGAACCTTTGAACCCTTAAGTTTGAGCTTGTGGGCTGACGTTCGACACCCTTGATCGTTGTGAATCCACCTTTCAGATGAGGTCTCTTCCAAGCCTCTCGGAGGTCGTGCGGCTGAAACACGAGCGTCGAAGCATTCCGTTTCGCTCCAGTAGTTGGCCTTTATTGACTAAATTGTAACATGTCGACCTATGTGATTTCGGCAGAACTTTAGAACCCTTAAGTTTGAGCTAGTAGGCTGACCTTCGAGACACTCGATCGTTTTGAATCCACCTTTCAGATGACGTCTCTTCCAAGCCTCTCGGAGGTCGTGCGGCTGAAACACGAGCGTCGAAGCATTCCGTTTCGCTCCAGTAGTAGTCCTTTATTGACTAAATTGTAACATGACGACCTATGTGATTCATGCAGAACTTTTGAACCCTTAAGTTTGAACTAGTGGGTTGACGTTCGACACACTCGATCGTTGGGAATCCACCTTTCAGATGAGGTCTCTTCCAAACCTCTCGTAGGTCGTGCGGCCGAAACACGAGCGTCGAAGCATTCCGTTTCGCTCCAGGACTAGTACTTTGACTAAATTGTAACATGACGACCTATGTGATTTCGGTAGAACTTTTGAACCCTTAAGTTTGAGCTTGTGGGCTGACATTCGACACACTCGATCGTTGTGAATCCACCTTTCAGATGAGGTCTCTTCCAAGCCTCTCTGAGGTCGTGCGGCCGAAACACAAGCGTCGAAGCATTCCGTTTCGCTCCAGTCGTAGGCCTTTATTGACTAAATTGTAACATGACGACCGATATGATTTCGGCAGAACTTTTGAACCCTTAAGTTTGAGATTGTGGGCTGACGTTCGACACACTCGATCGTTGTGAATCCACCTTTCAGATGAGGTCTCTTCCAAGCCTCTCGTAGGTCCTGCGACCGAAACACGAGCGTCGAAGCATTCCGTTTCGCTCCAGTACTAGTCCTTTATTGACTAAATTGTAACATGACGACCTATGTGATTTCGGCAGAACTTTTGAACCCTTAAGTTTGAGCTTGTGGGCTGACGTTCGACACACTCGATCGTTGTGAATCCACTTTTCAGATGAGGTCTCTTCCAAGCCTCTCGGAGGTCGTGCGGCTGAAACACGAGCGTCGAAGCATTCCGTTTCGCTCCAGTAGTAGGCCTTTATTGACTAAATTGAAACATGACGACCTATGTGATTTCGGCAGAACTTTTGAACCCTTGGGTTTGAGCTTGTGGGCTGACGTTCGACACACTCGATCGTTGTGAATCCACCTTTCAGATGAGGTCTCTTCCAATCCTCTCGGAGTTCGTGCAGCCGAAACACGAGCTTCGAAGCATTCCGTTTCGCTCCAGTAGGAGGTCTATATTGACTAAATTGTAACATGACGACTTATGTGATTGAGGCAGAACTTTTGAACCTTTAAGTTTGAGCTAGTAGACTGACATTCGACACACTCGATCGTTTTGAATCCACCTTTCAGATGAGGTCTCTTCCAAGCCTCTCGGAGGTCGTGCGGCTGAAACACGAGCGTCGAAGCATTCCGTTTCGCTCCAGTAGTAGGCCTTTATTGACTAAATTGAAACATGACGACCTGTGTGATTTCGGCAGAACTTTTGAACCCTTAAGTTTGAGCTCGTGGGCTGACGTTCGACACACTCGATAGTTGTGAATCCACCTTTCAGATGAGGTCTCTTCCAATCCTCTCGGAGTTCGTGCAGCCGAAACACGAGCTTCGAAGCATTCCGTTTCGCTCCAGTAGTAGGCCTTTTTTGACTAAATTGTAACATGACGACCTATGTGATTTCGGCAGAACTTTTGAACCCTTAAGTTTGAGCTTGTAGGCTTACATTCGATACACTCGATCGTTTTGAATCCACCTTTCAGATGAGGTCTCTTCCAAGCCTCTCGGAGGTCGTGCGGCCGAAACACAAGCGTCGAAGCATTCCGTTTCGCTCCAGTCTTAGGCCTTTATTGACTAAATTGTAACATGACGACCGATATGATTTCGGCAGAGCTTTTGAACCCTTAAGTTTGAGCTAGTGGGCTGACGTTCGACACACTAGATCGTTGTGACTCCACCTTTCAGATGAGGTCTCTTCCAATTCTCTCGGAGTTCGTGCAGCCGAAACCGAGCTTCGAAGCATTCCGTTTCGCTCCAATGGTAGGCCTTTATTGACTAAATTGTAACATGTCGACCTATGTGATTTCGGCAGAACTTTAGAACCCTTAAGTTTGAGCTAGTAGGCTGACCTTCGAAACATTCGATCGTTTTGAATCCACCTTTCAGATGAGGTCTCTTCCAAGCTTCTCGGAGATCGTGCGGCCGAAACACGAGCGTCGAAGCATTCCGTTTCGCTCCAGTAGGAGGCCTTTATTGACTAAATAGTAACATGATGACCTATGTGATTTAGGCAGAACTTTTGAACCTTTAAGTTTGAGCTAGTAGGCTGACCTTCGAAACATTCGATCGTTTTGAATCCACCTTTCAGATGAGGTCTCTTCCAAGCTTCTCGGAGATCGTGCGGCCGAAACACGAGCGTCGAAGCATTCCGTTTCGCTCCAGTAGGAGGCCTTTATTGACTAAATAGTAACATGACGACCTATGTGATTTAGGCAGAACTTTTGAACCTTTAAGTTTGAGCTAGTAGACTGACATTCGACACACTCGATCGGTTTGAATCTACCTTTCAGATGAGGTCTCTTCCAAGCCTCTCGGAGGTCGTGCGGCTGAAACACGAGCGTCGAAGCATTCCGTTTCGCTCCAGTAGTAGGCCTTTATTGACTAAATTGAAACATGACGACCTATGTGATTTCGGCAGAACTTTTGATCCCTTAAGTTTGAGCTAGTGGGCTGACCTTCGACACACTCGATCGTTGTGAATCCACCTTTCAGATGATGTCTCTTCCAATCCTCTCGGAGTTCGTGCAGCCGAAACACGAGCTTCGAAGCATTCCGTTTCGCTCCAGTAGTTGGCCTTTATTGACTAAATTGTAACATGACGACCCATGTGATTTATGCAGAACATTTGAACCCTTAAGTTTGAACTAGTGGGCTGACGTTCGACACACTCGATCGTTGGGAATCCACCTTTCAGATGAGGTCTCTTCCAAACCTCTCGTAGGTCGTGGGGCCGAAACACGAGCGTCGAAGCATTCCGTTTCGCTCCAGGACTAGTCCTTTGACTAAATTGTAACATGACGACCTATGTGATTTCGGCAGAACTTTTGAACCCTTAAGTTTGAGCTTGTGGGCTGACGTTCGACACACTCGATCGTTGTGAATCCACCTTTCAGATGAGGTCTCTTCCAAGCCTCTCGTAGGTCGTGCGACCGAAACACGAGCGTCGAAGCATTCCGTTTCGCTCCAGTACTAGTCCTTTATTGACTAAATTGTAAGATGACGACCTATGTGATTTCGGCAGAACTTTTGAACCCTTAAGTTTGAGCTTGTGGGCTGACGTTCGACACACTCGATCGTTGTGAATCCACCTTTCATATGAGGTCTCTTCCAATCCTCTCTGAGTTCGTGCAGCCGAAACACGAGCTTCGAAGCATTCCGTTTCGCTCCAATAGTAGGCCTTTATTGACTAAATTGTAACATGACGACCTGTGTGATTTCGGCAGAACCTTTGAACCCTTAAGTTTGAGATTGTGGGCTGACATTCGACACACTCGATCGTTATGAATCCACCTTTCAGATGAGGTCTCTTCCAAGCCTCTCTGAGGTCGTGCGGCCGAAACACAAGCATCGAAGCATTCCGTTTCGCTCCAGTCGTAGGCCTTTATTGACTAAATTGTAACATGACGACCGATATGATTTCGGCAGAACTTTTGAACCCTTAAGTTTGAGATTGTGGGCTGACGTTCGACACACTCGATCGTTGTGAATCCACCTTTCAGATGAGGTGTCTTCCAAGCCTCTCGTAGGTCGTGCGACCGAAACACGAGCGTCGAAGCATTCCGTTTCGCTCCAGTACTAGTCCTTTATTGACTAAATTGTAACATGACGACCTATGTGATTTCGGCAGAACTTTTGAACCCTTAAGTTTGAGCTTGTGGGCTGACGTTCGACACACTCGATCGTTGTGAATCCACCTTTCAGATGAGGTCTCTTCCAAGCCTCTCGGAGGTCGTGCGGATGAAACACGAGCGTCGAAGCATTCCGTTTCGCTCCAATAGTAGGCCTTTCTTGACTAAATTGTAACATGACGACCTATGTGATTTCGGCAGAACTTTTGAACCTTTAAGTTTGAGCTAATAGACTGACTTTCGACACACTCGATCGTTTTGAATCCACCTTTCAGATGAGGTCTCTTCCAAGCCTCTCGGAGGTCGTGCGGCCGAAAACACGAGCGTCGAAGCATTCCATTTCGCTCCAGTAGTAGGCCTACATTGACTAATTTGTAACATGACGACCTATGTGATTTCGGCAGAACTTTTGAACCCTTAAGTTTGAGCTCGTGGGCTGACTTCGACGCACTCGATCGTTTTGAATCCACCTTTCAAATGAGGTCTCTTCCAATCCTCTCGGAGGTCGTGCGGCTGAAACACGAGCGTCGAAGCATTCTGTTTCGCTCCAGGAGTAGGCCTTTATTGACTAAATTGTAACATGACGACCTATGTGATTTCGGCAGAACTTTTGAACCCTTAAGTTTGAGCTAGTAGGCTGACCTTCGAGACAGTCGATCGTTTTGAATCCACCTCTCAGAAGACGTCTTTTCCAAGCTTCTCGGAGGTCGTGCGGCCGAAACACGAGCGTCGAAGCATTCCGTTTCGCTCCAGTAGTTGGCCTTGATTGACTAAATTGTAACATGACGACCTATGTGATTTATGCAGAACTTTTGAACCCTTAAGTTTGAACTAGTGGGCTGACGTTCGACACACTCGATCGTTGGGAATCCAACTTTCAGATGAGGTCTCTTCCAAACCTCTCGTAGGTCGTGCGGCCGAAACACGAGCGTCGAAGCATTCCGTTTCGCTCCAGGACTAGTCCTTTGACTAAATTGTAACATGACGACCTATGTGATTTCGGCAGAACTTTGGAACCCTTAAGTTTGAGCTAGTGGGCTGACGTTCGACACACTCGATCGTTGTGAATCCACCTTTCAGATGATGTCTCTTCCAATCCTCTCGGAGTTCGTGCAGCCGAAACACGAGCTTCGAAGCATTCCGTTTCGCTCCAGGACTAGTCCTTTGACTAAATTGTAACATGACGACCTATGTGATTTCGCAGAACCTTTGAACCCTTAAGTTTGAGATTGTGGGCTGACATTCGACACACTCGATCGTTGTGAATCCACCTTTCAGATGAGGTCTCTTCCAAGCCTCTCGGAGGTCGTGCGGCCGAAACACAAGCGTCGAAGCATTCCGTTTCGCTCCAGTCGTAGGCCTTTATTGACTAAATTGTAACATGACGACCGATATGATTTCGGCAGAACTTTTGAACCCTTAAGTTTGAGATTGTGGGCTGACGTTCGACACACTCGATCGTTGTGAATCCACCTTTCATATGAGGTCTCTTCCAAGCCTCTCGTAAGTCGTGCGACCGAAACACGAGCGTCGAAGCATTCCGTTTCGCTCCATTACTAGTCCTTTATTGACTAAATTGTAACATGACGACCTATGTGATTTCGGCAGAATTTTTGAACCCTTAAGTTTGAGCTTGTGGGCTGACGTTCGACACACTCGATCGTTGTGAATCCACCTTTCAGATGAGGTCTCTTCCAAGCCTCTCGGAGGTCGTGCGGCTGAAACACGAGCGTCGAAGCATTCCGTTTCGCTCCAGTAGTTGGCCTTTATTGACTAAATTGAAACATGACGACCTATGTGATTTCGGCAGAACTTTTGAACCCTTAATTTTTAGCTAGTGGGGTGACGTTTGACACACTCGATCGTTGTGAATCCACCTTTCAGATGAGGTGTCTTCCAAGCCTCTCGTAGGTCGTGCGACCGAAACACGAGCGTCGAAGCATTCCGTTTCGCTCCAGTACTAGTCCTTTATTGACTAAATTGTAACATGACGACCTATGTGATTTCGGCAGAACTTTTGAACCCTTAAGTTTGAGCTTGTGGGCTGACGTTCGACACACTCGATCGTTGTGAATCCACCTTTCAGATGAGGTCTCTTCCAAGCCTCTCGGAGGTCGTGCGGATGAAACACGAGCGTCGAAGCATTCCGTTTCGCTCCAATAGGAGGCCTTTCTTGACTAAATTGTAACATGACGACCTATGTGATTTCGGCAGAACTTTTGAACCTTTAAGTTTGAGCTAATAGACTGACTTTCGACACACTCGATCGTTTTGAATCCACCTTTCAGATGAGGTCTCTTCCAAGCCTCTCGGAGGTCGTGCGGCCGAAAACACGAGCGTCGAAGCATTCCATTTCGCTCCAGTAGTAGGCCTACATTGACTAATTTGTAACATGACGACCTATGTGATTTCGGCAGAACTTTTGAACCCTTAAGTTTGAGCTCGTGGGCTGACTTCGACGCACTCGATCGTTTTGATTCCACCTTTCAAATGAGGTCTCTTCCAATCCTCTCGGAGGTCGTGCGGCTGAAACACGAGCGTCGAAGCATTCTGTTTCGCTCCAGGAGTAGGCCTTTATTGACTAAATTGTAACATGACGACCTATGTGATTTCGGCAGAACTTTTGAACCCTTAAGTTTGAGCTAGTAGGCTGACCTTCGAGACAGTCGATCGTTTTGAATCCACCTCTCAGAAGACGTCTTTTCCAAGCTTCTCGGAGGTCGTGCGGCCGAAACACGAGCGTCGAAGCATTCCGTTTCGCTCCAGTAGTTGGCCTTGATTGACTAAATTGTAACATGACGACCTATGTGATTTATGCAGAACTTTTGAACCCTTAAGTTTGAACTAGTGGGCTGACGTTCGACACACTCGATCGTTGGGAATCCAACTTTCAGATGAGGTCTCTTCCAAACCTCTCGTAGGTCGTGCGGCCGAAACACGAGCGTCGAAGCATTCCGTTTCGCTCCAGGACTAGTCCTTTGACTAAATTGTAACATGACGACCTATGTGATTTCGGCAGAACTTTGGAACCCTTAAGTTTGAGCTTGTGGGCTGACGTTCGACACACTCGATCGTTGTGAATCCACCTTTCAGATGAGGTCTCTTCCAAGCCTCTCGGAGGTCGTGCGGATGAAACACGAGCGTCGAAGCATTCCGTTTCGCTCCAATAGTAGGCCTTTCTTGACTAAATTGTAACATGACGACCTATGTGATTTCGGCAGAACTTTTGAACCTTTAAGTTTGAGCTAATAGACTGACTTTCGACACACTCGATCGTTTTGAATCCACCTTTCAGATGAGGTCTCTTCCAAGCCTCTCGGAGGTCGTGCGGCCGAAAACACGAGCGTCGAAGCATTCCATTTCGCTCCAGTAGTAGGCCTACATTGACTAATTTGTAACATGACGACCTATGTGATTTCGGCAGAACTTTTGAACCCTTAAGTTTGAGCTCGTGGGCTGACTTCGACGCACTCGATCGTTTTGAATCCACCTTTCAAATGAGGTCTCTTCCAATCCTCTCGGAGGTCGTGCGGCTGAAACACGAGCGTCGAAGCATTCTGTTTCGCTCCAGGAGTAGGCCTTTATTGACTAAATTGTAACATGACGACCTATGTGATTTCGGCAGAACTTTTGAACCCTTAAGTTTGAGCTAGTAGGCTGACCTTCGAGACAGTCGATCGTTTTGAATCCACCTCTCAGAAGACGTCTTTTCCAAGCTTCTCGGAGGTCGTGCGGCCGAAACACGAGCGTCGAAGCATTCCGTTTCGCTCCAGTAGTTGGCCTTGATTGACTAAATTGTAACATGACGACCTATGTGATTTATGCAGAACTTTTGAACCCTTAAGTTTGAACTAGTGGGCTGACGTTCGACACACTCGATCGTTGGGAATCCAACTTTCAGATGAGGTCTCTTCCAAACCTCTCGTAGGTCGTGCGGCCGAAACACGAGCGTCGAAGCATTCCGTTTCGCTCCAGGACTAGTCCTTTGACTAAATTGTAACATGACGACCTATGTGATTTCGGCAGAACTTTGGAACCCTTAAGTTTGAGCTAGTGGGCTGACGTTCGACACACTCGATCGTTGTGAATCCACCTTTCAGATGATGTCTCTTCCAATCCTCTCGGAGTTCGTGCAGCCGAAACACGAGCTTCGAAGCATTCCGTTTCGCTCCAGGACTAGTCCTTTGACTAAATTGTAACATGACGACCTATGTGATTTCGCAGAACCTTTGAACCCTTAAGTTTGAGATTGTGGGCTGACATTCGACACACTCGATCGTTGTGAATCCACCTTTCAGATGAGGTCTCTTCCAAGCCTCTCGGAGGTCGTGCGGCCGAAACACAAGCGTCGAAGCATTCCGTTTCGCTCCAGTCGTAGGCCTTTATTGACTAAATTGTAACATGACGACCGATATGATTTCGGCAGAACTTTTGAACCCTTAAGTTTGAGATTGTGGGCTGACGTTCGACACACTCGATCGTTGTGAATCCACCTTTCATATGAGGTCTCTTCCAAGCCTCTCGTAAGTCGTGCGACCGAAACACGAGCGTCGAAGCATTCCGTTTCGCTCCATTACTAGTCCTTTATTGACTAAATTGTAACATGACGACCTATGTGATTTCGGCAGAATTTTTGAACCCTTAAGTTTGAGCTTGTGGGCTGACGTTCGACACACTCGATCGTTGTGAATCCACCTTTCAGATGAGGTCTCTTCCAAGCCTCTCGGAGGTCGTGCGGCTGAAACACGAGCGTCGAAGCATTCCGTTTCGCTCCAGTAGTTGGCCTTTATTGACTAAATTGAAACATGACGACCTATGTGATTTCGGCAGAACTTTTGAACCCTTAATTTTTAGCTAGTGGGGTGACGTTTGACACACTCGATCGTTGTGAATCCACCTTTCAGATGAGGTGTCTTCCAAGCCTCTCGTAGGTCGTGCGACCGAAACACGAGCGTCGAAGCATTCCGTTTCGCTCCAGTACTAGTCCTTTATTGACTAAATTGTAACATGACGACCTATGTGATTTCGGCAGAACTTTTGAACCCTTAAGTTTGAGCTTGTGGGCTGACGTTCGACACACTCGATCGTTGTGAATCCACCTTTCAGATGAGGTCTCTTCCAAGCCTCTCGGAGGTCGTGCGGATGAAACACGAGCGTCGAAGCATTCCGTTTCGCTCCAATAGGAGGCCTTTCTTGACTAAATTGTAACATGACGACCTATGTGATTTCGGCAGAACTTTTGAACCTTTAAGTTTGAGCTAATAGACTGACTTTCGACACACTCGATCGTTTTGAATCCACCTTTCAGATGAGGTCTCTTCCAAGCCTCTCGGAGGTCGTGCGGCCGAAAACACGAGCGTCGAAGCATTCCATTTCGCTCCAGTAGTAGGCCTACATTGACTAATTTGTAACATGACGACCTATGTGATTTCGGCAGAACTTTTGAACCCTTAAGTTTGAGCTCGTGGGCTGACTTCGACGCACTCGATCGTTTTGATTCCACCTTTCAAATGAGGTCTCTTCCAATCCTCTCGGAGGTCGTGCGGCTGAAACACGAGCGTCGAAGCATTCTGTTTCGCTCCAGGAGTAGGCCTTTATTGACTAAATTGTAACATGACGACCTATGTGATTTCGGCAGAACTTTTGAACCCTTAAGTTTGAGCTAGTAGGCTGACCTTCGAGACAGTCGATCGTTTTGAATCCACCTCTCAGAAGACGTCTTTTCCAAGCTTCTCGGAGGTCGTGCGGCCGAAACACGAGCGTCGAAGCATTCCGTTTCGCTCCAGTAGTTGGCCTTGATTGACTAAATTGTAACATGACGACCTATGTGATTTATGCAGAACTTTTGAACCCTTAAGTTTGAACTAGTGGGCTGACGTTCGACACACTCGATCGTTGGGAATCCAACTTTCAGATGAGGTCTCTTCCAAACCTCTCGTAGGTCGTGCGGCCGAAACACGAGCGTCGAAGCATTCCGTTTCGCTCCAGGACTAGTCCTTTGACTAAATTGTAACATGACGACCTATGTGATTTCGGCAGAACTTTGGAACCCTTAAGTTTGAGCTAGTGGGCTGACGTTCGACACACTCGATCGTTGTGAATCCACCTTTCAGATGATGTCTCTTCCAATCCTCTCGGAGTTCGTGCAGCCGAAACACGAGCTTCGAAGCATTCCGTTTCGCTCCAGGACTAGTCCTTTGACTAAATTGTAACATGACGACCTATGTGATTTCGCAGAACCTTTGAACCCTTAAGTTTGAGATTGTGGGCTGACATTCGACACACTCGATCGTTGTGAATCCACCTTTCAGATGAGGTCTCTTCCAAGCCTCTCGGAGGTCGTGCGGCCGAAACACAAGCGTCGAAGCATTCCGTTTCGCTCCAGTCGTAGGCCTTTATTGACTAAATTGTAACATGACGACCGATATGATTTCGGCAGAACTTTTGAACCCTTAAGTTTGAGATTGTGGGCTGACGTTCGACACACTCGATCGTTGTGAATCCACCTTTCATATGAGGTCTCTTCCAAGCCTCTCGTAAGTCGTGCGACCGAAACACGAGCGTCGAAGCATTCCGTTTCGCTCCATTACTAGTCCTTTATTGACTAAATTGTAACATGACGACCTATGTGATTTCGGCAGAATTTTTGAACCCTTAAGTTTGAGCTTGTGGGCTGACGTTCGACACACTCGATCGTTGTGAATCCACCTTTCAGATGAGGTCTCTTCCAAGCCTCTCGGAGGTCGTGCGGCTGAAACACGAGCGTCGAAGCATTCCGTTTCGCTCCAGTAGTTGGCCTTTATTGACTAAATTGAAACATGACGACCTATGTGATTTCGGCAGAACTTTTGAACCCTTAAGTTTGAGCTAGTGGGGTGACGTTTGACACACTCGATCGTTGTGAATCCACCTTTCAGATGAGGTCTCTTCCAATCCTCTCGGAGTTCGTGCAGCCGAAACACGAGCTTCGAAGCATTCCGTTTCGCTCCAATAGTAGGCCTTTCTTGACTAAATTGTAACATGACGACCTATGTGATTTCGGCAGAACTTTTGAACCCTTAAGTTTGAGATTGTGGGCTGACGTTCGACACACTCGATCGTTGTGAATCCACCTTTCAGATGAGGTCTCTTCTAAGCCTCTCGGAGGTCGTGCAGCCGAAACACGAGCTTCGAAGCATTCCGTTTCGCTCCAGGAGTAGGCCTTTATTGACTAAATTGTCACATGATGACCTTTGTGATTTCGGCAGAACTTTTGAACCTTTAAGTTTGAGCTAGTAGACTGACATTCGACACACTCGATCGTTTTGAATCCACCTTTCAGATGAGGTCTCTTGCAATCCTCTCGGAGTTCGTGCGGCCGAGCGGCGACTGTCAAAGCATTCAGTTTCGCTCCAGTCGTAGGCCTTTATTGACTAAATTGTAACATGTCGACCTATGTGATTTCCGCAGAACTTTTGAACCCTTAAGTTTGAACTAGTAGGCTGACATTCGACACACTCGATCGTTTTTAATCCACCTTTCAGATGAGGTCTCTTCCAAGCCTCTCGGAGGTCGTGCGGCTGAAACACGAGCGTCGAAGCATTCCGTTTCGCTCTAGTAGTAGGCCTTTATTGACTAAATTGAAACATGACGACCTTTGTGATTTCGGCAGAACTTTTGAACCCTTAAGTTTGAACTAGTGGGCTGACGTTCGACACACTCGATCGTTGTGAATCCACCTTTCAGATGAGGTCTCTTCCAAGCCTCTCGGAGGTCGTGCGGCTGAAACACGAGCATCGAAGCATTCCGTTTCGCTCCAGTAGTAGGCCTTTATTAACTAAATTGAAACATGACGACGTTTGTGATTTCGGCAGAACTTTGGAACCCTTAAGTTTGAGCTAGTGGGCTGACGTTCGACACACTCGATCGTTGTGAATCCACCTTTCATATGAGGTCTCTTCCAATCCTCTCGGAGTTCGTGCAGCCGAAACACGAGCTTCGAAGCATTCCGTTTCGCTCCAGTAGTAGGCCTTTATTGACTAAATTGAAACATGACGACCTATGTGATTTCGGCAGAACTTTTGAACCCTTAAGTTTGAACTAGTGGGCTGACGTTCGACACACTCGATCGTTGTGAATCCACCTTTCAGATGAGGTCTCTTCCAAGCCTCTCGTAAGTCGTGCGACCGAAACACGAGCGTCGAAGCATTCCGTTTCGCTCCAGTAGTTGGCCTTTATTGACTAAATTGAAACATGACAACCTATGTGATTTCGGCAGAACTTTTGAACCCTTAAGTTTGAGCTAGTGGGCTGACGTTCGACACACTCGATCGTTGTGAATCCACCTTTCAGATGAGGTCTCTTCCAATCCTCTCGGAGGTCGTGCGGCTGAAACACGAGCGTCGAAGCATTCCGTTTCGCTCCAGTAGTAGGCCTATATTGACTAAATTGTAACATTACGACCGATGTGATTTCGGCATAACTTTAGAACGCTTAAGTTTGAGCTAGTAGGCTGACCTTCGAAACACTCGATCGTTTTGAATCCACCTTTCAGATGACGTCTTTTCCAAGCTTCTTGGAGATCGTGCGGCCGAAACACGAGCGTCGAAACATTCCGTTTAGCTCCAGTAGTAGGCCTTTATTGACTAAATTGTAACATGTCGACCTATGTGATTTCGGCAGAACTTTAGAACCCTTAAGTTTGAACTAGTAGGCTGACATTCGACACACTCGATCGTTTTGAATCCACCTTTCAGATGAGGTCTCTTCCAAGCCTCTCGGAGGTCGTGCGGCTGAAACACGAGCATCGAAGCATTCCGTTTCGCTCCAGTAGTAGGCCTTTATTGACTAAATTGAAACATGACGACTTTTGTGATTTCGGCAGAACTTTGGAACCCTTAAGTTTGAGCTAGTGGGCTGACGTACGACACACTCGATCGTTGTGAATCCACCTTTCATATGAGGTCTCTTCCAATCCTCTCGGAGGTCGTGCGGCTGAAACACGAGCGTCGAAGCATTCCGTTTCGCTCCAGTAGTAGGCCTTTATTGACTAAATTGAAACATGACGACCTATGTGATTTCGGCAGAACTTTTGATCCCTTAAGTTTGAGCTAGTGGGCTGACCTTCGACACACTCGATCGTTGTGAATCCACCTTTCAGATGAGGTCTCTTCCAAGCCTCTCGGAGATCGTGCGGCCGAAACACGAGCGTCTAACCATTCCGTTTAGCTACAGTAGGAAGACTTTATTGACTAAATTGTAACATGACGACCTATGTGATTTAGGCAGAACTTTTGATCCTTTAAGTTTGAGCTAGTAGACTGACATTCGACACACTCGATCATTTTGAATCCACCTTTCAGTTGAGGTCTCTTCCAAGCCTCTCGGAGGTCGTGCGTCTGAAACACGAGCGTCGAAGCATTCCGTTTCGCTCCAGTAGTAGGCCTTTATTGACTAAATTGAAACATGACGACCTATGTGATTTCAGCAGAACTTTTGATCCCTTAAGTTTGAGCTAGTGGGCTGACCTTCGACACACTCGATCGTTGTGAATCCACCTTTCAGATGATGTCTCTTCCAATCCTCTCGGAGTTCGTGCAGCCGAAACACGAGCTTCGAAGCATTCCGTTTCGCTCCAGTAGTTGGCCTTTATTGACTAAATTGTAACATGACGACCTATGTGATTTATGCAGAACTTTTGAACCCTTAAGTTTGAACTAGTGGGCTGACGTTCGACACACTCGATCGTTGGGAATCCACCTTTCAGATGAGGTCTCTTCCAAACCTCCCGTAGGTCGTGCGGCCGAAACACGAGCGTCGAAGCATTCCGTTTCGCTCCAGGACTAGTCCTTTGACTAAATTGTAACATGACGACCTATGTGATTTCGGCAGAACTTTTGAACCCTTAAGTTTGAGCTTGTGGGCTGATGTTCGACACACTCGATCGTTGTGAATCCACCTTTCAGATGAGGTCTCTTCCAAGCCTCTCGGAGGTCGTGCGGCTGAAACACGAGCATCGAAGCATTCAGTTTCGCTCCAGTAGTAGGCCTTTACTGACTAAATTGAAACATGACGACCTATGTGATTTCGGCAGAACCTTTGAACCCTTAAGTTTGAGATTGTGGGCTGACATTCGACACACTCGATCGTTGTGAATCCACCTTTCAGATGAGGTCTCTTCCAAGCCTCTCTGACGTCGTGCGGCCGAAACACAAGCGTCGAAGCATTCCGTTTCGCTCCAGTCGTAGGCCTTTATTGACTAAATTGTAACATGACGACCGATATGATTTCGGCAGAACTTTTGAACCCTTAAGTTTGAGATTGTGGGATGACGTTCGACACACTCGATCGTTGTGAATCCACCTTTCAGATGAGGTCTCTTCCAAGCCTCTCGTAGGTCCTGCGACCGAAACACGAGCGTCGAAGCATTCCGTTTCGCTCCAGTACTAGTCCTTTATTGACTAAATTGTAACATGACGACCTATGTGATTTTGGCAGAACTTTTGAACCCTTAAGTTTGAGCTTGTGGGCTGACGTTCGACACACTCGATCGTTGTGAATCCACTTTTCAGATGAGGTCTCTTCCAAGCCTCTCGGAGGTCGTGCGGCTGAAACACGAGCGTCGAAGCATTCCGTTTCGCTCCAGTAGTTGGCCTTTATTGACTAAATTGAAACATGACGACCAATGTGATTTCGGCAGAACTTTTGAACCCTTAAGTTTGAGCTAGTGGGCTGACGTTCGACACACTCGATCGTTGTGAAACCACCTTTCAGATGAGGTCTCTTCCAATCCTCTCGGAGGTCGTGCGGCTGAAACACGAGTGTCGAAGCATTCCGTTTCGCTCCAGTAGTAGGCCTATATTGACTAAATTGTAACATGACGACCGATGTGATTTCGGCAGAACTTTAGAACGCTTAAGTTTGAGCTAGTAGGCTGACCTTCGAAACACTCGATCGTTTTGAATCCACCTTTCAGATGACATCTTTTCCAAGCTTCTTGGAGATCGTGCGGCCGAAACACGAGGGACGAAACATTCCGTTTAGCTCCAGTAGTAGGCCTTTATTGACTAAATTGTAACATGTCGACCTATGTGATTTCGGCAGAACTTTAGAACCCTTAAGTTTGAACTAGTAGGCTGACATTCGACACACTCGATCGTTTTGAATCCACCTTTCAGATGAGGTCTCTTCCAAGCCTCTCGGAGGTCGTGCGGCTGAAACACGAGCATCGAAGCATTCCGTTTCGCTCCAGTAGTAGGCCTTTATTGACTAAATTGAAACATGACGACTTTTGTGATTTCGGCAGAACTTTGGAACCCTTAAGTTTGAGCTAGTGGGCTGACGTTCGACACACTCGATCGTTGTGAATCCACCTTTCATATGAGGTCTCTTCCAATCCTCTCGGAGGTCGTGCGGCTGAAACACGAGCGTCGAAGCATTCCGTTTCGCTCCAGTAGTAGGCCTTTATTGACTAAATTGAAACATGACGACCTATGTGATTTCGGCAGAACTTTTGATCCCTTAAGTTTGAGCTAGTGGGCTGACCTTCGACACACTCGATCGTTGGGAATCCACCTTTCAGATGAGGTCTCTTCCAAGCCTCTCGTAAGTCGTGCAACCGAAACACGAGCGTCGAAGCATTCCGTTTCGCTCCATTACTAGTCCTTTGTTGACTAAATTGTAACATGACGACCTATGTGATTTCGGCAGAACTTTTGAACCCTTAAGTTTGAGCTTGTGGGCTGACGTTCGACACACTCGATCGTTGTGAATCCACCTTTCAGATGAGGTCTCTTCCAAGCCTCTCGGAGGTCGTGCGGCTGAAACACGAGCGTCGAAGCATTCCGTTTCGCTCCAGTAGTTGGCCTTTATTGACCAAATTGAAACATGACGACCTATGTGATTTCGGCAGAACTTTTGAACCCTTAAGTTTGAGCTAGTGGGGTGACGTTTGACACACTCGATCGTTGTGAATCCACCTTTCAGATGAGGTCTCTTCCAATCCTCTCGGAGTTCGTGCAGCCGAAACACGAGCTTCGAAGCATTCCGTTTCGCTCCAATAGTAGGCCTTTCTTGACTAAATTGTAACATGACGACCTATGTGATTTAGGCAGTACTTATGAACCTTTAAGTTTGAGCTAGTAGACTGACATTCGACACACTCGATCGTTTTGAATCCACCTTTCAGATGAGGTCTCTTCCAAGCCTCTCGGAGGTCGTGCGGCTGAAACACGAGCGTCGAAGCATTCCGTTTCGCTCCAGTAGTAGGCCTTTATTGACTAAATTGAAACATGACGACCTATGTGATTTCGGCAGAACTTTTGATCCCTTATGTTTGAGCTAGTGGGCTGACCTTCGACACACTTGATCGTTGTGAATCCACCTTTCAGATGATGTCTCTTCCAATCCTCTCGGAGTTCGTGCAGCCGAAACACGAGCTTCGAAGCATTCCGTTTCGCTCCAATAGTAGGCCTTTCTAGACTAAATTGTAACATGTCGACCTATGTGATTTCGGCAGAACTTTTGAACCCTTAAGTTTGAACTAGTAGGCTGACATTCGACACACTCGATCGTTGTGAATCCACTTTTCAGATGAGGTCTCTTCCAAGCCTCTCGGAGGTCGTGCGGCTGAAACACGAGCGTCGAAGCATTCCGTTTCGGTCCAGTAGTTGGCCTTTATTGACTAAATTGAAACATGACGACCAATGTGATTTCGGCAGAACTTTTGAACCCTTAAGTTTGAGCTAGTGGGCTGACGTTCGACACACTCGATCGTTGTGAAACCACCTTTCAGATGAGGTCTCTTCCAATCCTCTCGGAGGTCGTGCGGCTGAAACACGAGTGTCGAAGCATTCCGTTTCGCTCCAGTAGTAGGCCTATATTGACTAAATTGTAACATGACGACCGATGTGATTTCGGCAGAACTTTAGAACGCTTAAGTTTGAGCTAGTAGGCTGACCTTCGAAACACTCGATCGTTTTGAATCCACCTTTCAGATGACGTCTTTTCCAAGCTTCTTGGAGATCGTGCGGCCGAAACACGAGGGACGAAACATTCCGTTTAGCTCCAGTAGTAGGCCTTTATTGACTAAATTGTAACATGTCGACCTATGTGATTTCGGCAGAACTTTAGAACCCTTAAGTTTGAACTAGTAGGCTGACATTCGACACACTCGATCGTTTTGAATCCACCTTTCAGATGAGGTCTCTTCCAAGCCTCTCGGAGGTCGTGCGGCTGAAACACGAGCATCGAAGCATTCCGTTTCGCTCCAGTAGTAGGCCTTTATTGACTAAATTGAAACATGACGACTTTTGTGATTTCGGCAGAACTTTGGAACCCTTAAGTTTGAGCTAGTGGGCTGACGTTCGACACACTCGATCGTTGTGAATCCACCTTTCATATGAGGTCTCTTCCAATCCTCTCGGAGGTCGTGCGGCTGAAACACGAGCGTCGAAGCATTCCGTTTCGCTCCAGTAGTAGGCCTTTATTGACTAAATTGAAACATGACGACCTATGTGATTTCGGCAGAACTTTTGATCCCTTAAGTTTGAGCTAGTGGGCTGACCTTCGACACACTCGATCGTTGTGAATCCACCTTTCAGATGAGGTCTCTTCCAAGCCTCTCGTAAGTCGTGCAACCGAAACACGAGCGTCGAAGCATTCCGTTTCGCTCCATTACTAGTCCTTTGTTGACTAAATTGTAACATGACGACCTATGTGATTTCGGCAGAACTTTTGAACCCTTAAGTTTGAGCTTGTGGGCTGACGTTCGACACACTCGATCGTTGTGAATCCACCTTTCAGATGAGGTCTCTTCCAAGCCTCTCGGAGGTCGTGCGGCTGAAACACGAGCGTCGAAGCATTCCGTTTCGCTCCAGTAGTTGGCCTTTATTGACTAAATTGAAACATGACGACCTATGTGATTTCGGCAGAACTTTTGAACCCTTAAGTTTGAGCTAGTGGGGTGACGTTTGACACACTCGATCGTTGTGAATCCACCTTTCAGATGAGGTCTCTTCCAATCCTCTCGGAGTTCGTGCAGCCGAAACACGAGCTTCGAAGCATTCCGTTTCGCTCCAATAGTAGGCCTTTCTTGACTAAATTGTAACATGACGACCTATGTGATTTAGGCAGTACTTATGAACCTTTAAGTTTGAGCTAGTAGACTGACATTCGACACACTCGATCGTTTTGAATCCACCTTTCAGATGAGGTCTCTTCCAAGCCTCTCGGAGGTCGTGCGGCTGAAACACGAGCGTCGAAGCATTCCGTTTCGCTCCAGTAGTAGGCCTTTATTGACTAAATTGAAACATGACGACCTATGTGATTTCGGCAGAACTTTTGATCCCTTATGTTTGAGCTAGTGGGCTGACCTTCGACACACTTGATCGTTGTGAATCCACCTTTCAGATGATGTCTCTTCCAATCCTCTCGGAGTTCGTGCAGCCGAAACACGAGCTTCGAAGCATTCCGTTTCGCTCCAATAGTAGGCCTTTCTAGACTAAATTGTAACATGTCGAACTATGTGATTTCGGCACAACTTTAGAACGCTTAAGTTTGAACTAGTAGGCTGACATTCGACACACTCGATCGTTTTGAATCCACCTTTCAGATGAGGTCTCTTCCAAGCCTCTCGGAGGTCGTGCGGCTGAAACACGAGCGTCGAAGCATTCCGTTTCGCTCCAGTAGTAGGCCTTTATTGACTAAATTGAAACATGACGACCTATGTGATTTCGGCAGAACTTTTGAACCCTTAAGTTTGAACTAGTCGGCTGACGTTCGACACACTCGATCGTTGTGAATCCACCTTTCAGATGAGGTCTCTTCCAAGCCTCTCGGAGGTCGTGCGGCTGAAACACGAGCATCGAAGCATTCCGTTTCGCTCCAGGAGTAGGCCTTTATTAACTAAATTGAAACTTGACGACTTTTGTGATTTCGGCAGAACTTTGGAACCCTTAAGTTTGAGCTAGTGGGCTGACCTTCGACACACTCGATCGTTGTGAATCCACCTTTCAGATGATGTCTCTTCCAATCCTCTCGGAGGTCGTGCGGCCGAAACACAAGCGTCGAAGCATTCCGTTTCGCTCCAGTCGTAGGCCTTTATTGACTAAATTGTAACATGACGACCGATATGATTTCGGCAGAACTTTTGAACCCTTAAGTTTGAGATTGTGGGCTGACGTTCGACACACTCGATCGTTGTGAATCCACCTTTCATATGAGGTCTCTTCCAA
Organism: Phycodurus eques; assembly: GCF_024500275.1. Lineage (NCBI taxonomy): Eukaryota > Metazoa > Chordata > Actinopteri > Syngnathiformes > Syngnathidae > Phycodurus > Phycodurus eques. Next base: position 33,348 of record NW_026904153.1, on the reverse strand, counting down.
GCCTCTCGTAAGTCGTGCGACCGAAACACGAGCGTCGAAGCATTCCGTTTCGCTCCATTACTAGTCCTTTATTGACTAAATTGTAACATGACGACCGATATGATTTCGGCAGAACTTTTGAACCCTTAAGTTTGAGCTTGTGGGCTGACGTTCGACACACTCGATCGTTGTGAATCCACCTTTCAGATGAGGTCTCTTCCAAGCCTCTCGGAGGTCGTGCGGCTGAAACACGAGCGTCGAAGCATTCCGTTTCGCTCCAGTAGTTGGGCTTTATTGACTAAATTGAAACATGACGACCTATGTGATTTCGGCAGAACTTTTGAACCCTTAAGTTTGAGCTAGTGGGGTGACGTTTGACACACTCGATCGTTGTGAATCCACCTTTCAGATGAGGTCTCTTCCAATCCTCTCGGAGTTCGTGCAGCCGAAACACGAGCTTCGAAGCATTCCGTTTCGCTCCAATACTAGGCCTTTCTAGACTAAATTGTAACATGTCGACCTATGTGATTTCGGCAGAACTTTAGAACCCTTAAGTTTGAACTAGTAGGCTGACATTCGACACACTCGATCGTTTTGAATCCACCTTTCAGATGAGGTCTCTTCCAAGCCTCTCGGAGGTCGTGCGGCTGAAACACGAGCGTCGAAGCATTCCGTTTCGCTCCAGTAGTAGGCCTTTATTGACTAAATTGAAACATGACGACCTATGTGATTTCGGAAGAACTTTTGAACCCTTAAGTTTGAACTAGTGGGCTGACGTTCGACACACTCGATCGTTGTGAATCCACCTTTCAGATGAGGTCTCTTCCAAGCCTCTCGGAGGTCGTGCGGCTGAAACACGAGCATCGAAGCATTCCGTTTCGCTCCAGGAGTAGGCCTTTATTAACTAAATTGAAACTTGACGACTTTTGTGATTTCGGCAGAACTTTGGAACCCTTAAGTTTGAGCTAGTGGGCTGACGTTCGACACACTCGATCGTTGTGAATCCACCTTTCATATGAGGTCTCTTCCAATCCTCTCGGAGTTCGTGCAGCCGAAACACGAGCTTCGAAGCATTCCGTTTCGCTCCAGTAGTAGGCCTTTATTGACTAAATTGAAACATGACGACCTATGTGATTTCGGCAGAACTTTTGAACCCTTAAGTGTGAACTAGTGGGCTGACGTTCGACACACTCGATCGTTGTGAATCCACCTTTCAGATGAGGTCTCTTCCAAGCCTCTCTGAGGTCGTGCGGCCGAAACACAAGCGTCGAAGCATTCCGTTTCGCTCCAGTCGTAGGCCTTTATTGACTAAATTGTAACATGACGACCGATATGATTTCGGCAGAACTTTTGAACCCTTAAGTTTGAGATTGTGGGCTGACGTTCGACACACTCGATCGTTGTGAATCCACCTTTCAGATGAGGTCTCTTCCAAGCCTCTCGTAAGTCGTGCGACCGAAACACGAGCGTCGAAGCATTCCGTTTCGCTCCAGTACTAGTCCTTTGTTGACTAAATTGTAACATGACGACCTATGTGATTTCGGCAGAACTTTTGAACCCTTAAGTTTGAGCTTGTGGGCTGACGTTCGACACACTCGATCGTTGTGAATCCACCTTTCAGATGAGGTCTCTTCCAAGCCTCTCGGAGGTTGTGCGGCTGAAACACGAGCGTCGAAGCATTCCGTTTCGCTCCAGTAGTTGGCCTTTATTGACTAAATTGTAACATGACGACCTATGTGATTTCGGCAGAACTTTTGAACCCTTAAGTTTGAGCTTGTGGGCTGACGTTCGACACACTCGATCGTTGTGAATCCACCTTTCAGATGAGGTCTCTTCCAAGCCTCTCGGAGGTCGTGCGGCTGAAACACGAGCGTCGAAGCATTCCGTTTCGCTCCAGTAGTTGGGCTTTATTGACTAAATTGAAACATGACGACCTATGTGATTTCGGCAGAACTTTTGAACCCTTAAGTTTGAGCTAGTGGGGTGACGTTTGACACACTCGATCGTTGTGAATCCACCTTTCAGATGAGGTCTCTTCCAATCCTCTCGGAGTTCGTGCAGCCGAAACACGAGCTTCGAAGCATTCCGTTTCGCTCCAATAGTAGGCCTTTCTAGACTAAATTGTAACATGACGACCTATGTGATTTCGGCAGAACTTTTGAACCCTTAAGTTTGAGATTGTGGGCTGACGTTCGACACACTCGATCGTTGTGAATCCACCTTTCAGATGAGGTCTCTTCTAAGCCTCTCGGAGGTCGTGCAGCCGAAACACGAGCTTCGAAGCATTCCGTTTCGCTCCAGGAGTAGGCCTTTTTTGAATAAATTGTCACATGATGACCTTTGTGATTTCGGCAGAACTTTTGAACCTTTAAGTTTCAGCTAGTAGACTTACATTCGACACACTCGATCGTTTTGAATCCACCTTTCAGATGAGGTCTCTTGCAATCCACTCGGAGTTCGTGCGGCCGAGCGGCGACTGTCAAAGCATTCAGTTTCGCTCCAGTCGTAGGCCTTTATTGACTAAATTGTAACATGTCGACCTATGTGATTTCGGCAGAACTTTAGAACCCTTAAGTTTGAACTAGTAGGCTGACATTCGACACACTCGATCGTTTTGAATCCACCTTTCAGATGAGGTCTCTTCCAAGCCTCTCGGAGGTCGTGCGGCTGAAACACGAGCGTCGAAGCATTCCGTTTCGCTCCAGTAGTAGGCCTTTATTGACTAAATTGAAACATGACGACCTATGTGATTTCGGCAGAACTTTTGAACCCTTAAGTTTGAACTAGTGGGCTGACGTTCGACACACTCGATCGTTGTGAATCCACCTTTCAGATGAGGTTTCTTCCAAGCCTCTCGGAGGTCGTGCGGCTGAAACACGAGCATCGAAGCCTTCCGTTTCGCTCCAGGAGTAGGCCTTTATTAACTAAATTGAAACTTGACGACTTTTGTGATTTCGGCAGAACTTTGGAACCCTTAAGTTTGAGCTAGTGGGCTGACGTTCGACACACTCGATCGTTGTGAATCCACCTTTCATATGAGGTCTCTTCCAATCCTCTCGGAGTTCGTGCAGCCGAAACACGAGCTTCGAAGCATTCCGTTTCGCTCCAGTAGTAGGCCTTTATTGACTAAATTGAAACATGACGACCTATGTGATTTCGGCAGAACTTTTGAACCCTTAAGTTTGAACTAGTGGGCTGACGTTCGACACACTCGATCGTTGTGAATCCACCTTTCAGATGAGGTCTCTTCCAAGCCTCTCTGAGGTCGTGCGGCCGAAACACAAGCGTCGAAGCATTCCGTTTCGCTCCAGTCGTAGGCCTTTATTGACTAAATTGTAACATGACGACCGATATGATTTCGGCAGAACTTTTGAACCCTTAAGTTTGAGATTGTGGGCTGACGTTCGACACACTCGATCGTTGTGAATCCACCTTTCAGATGAGGTCTCTTCCAAGCCTCTCGTAAGTCGTGCGACCGAAACACGATCGTCGAAGCATTCCGTTTCGCTCCAGTACTAGTCCTTTATTGACTAAATTGTAACATGACGACCTATGTGATTTCGGCAGAACTTTTGAACCCTTAAGTTTGAGCTAGTAGGCTGACCTTCGAAACACTCGATCGTTTTGAATCCACCTTTCAGATGACATCTTTTCCAAGCTTCTTGGAGATCGTGCGGCCGAAACACGAGGGACGAAACATTCCGTTTAGCTCCAGTAGTAGGCCTTTATTGACTAAATTGTAACATGTCGACCTATGTGATTTCGGCAGAACTTTAGAACCCTTAAGTTTGAACTAGTAGGCTGACATTCGACACACTCGATCGTTTTGAATCCACCTTTCAGATGAGGTCTCTTCCAAGCCTCTCGGAGGTCGTGCGGCTGAAACACGAGCATCGAAGCATTCCGTTTCGCTCCAGTAGTAGGCCTTTATTGACTAAATTGAAACATGACGACTTTTGTGATTTCGGCAGAACTTTGGAACCCTTAAGTTTGAGCTAGTGGGCTGACGTTCGACACACTCGATCGTTGTGAATCCACCTTTCATATGAGGTCTCTTCCAATCCTCTCGGAGGTCGTGCGGCTGAAACACGAGCGTCGAAGCATTCCGTTTCGCTCCAGTAGTAGGCCTTTATTGACTAAATTGAAACATGACGACCTATGTGATTTCGGCAGAACTTTTGATCCCTTAAGTTTGAGCTAGTGGGCTGACCTTCGACACACTCGATCGTTGGGAATCCACCTTTCAGATGAGGTCTCTTCCAAGCCTCTCGTAAGTCGTGCAACCGAAACACGAGCGTCGAAGCATTCCGTTTCGCTCCATTACTAGTCCTTTGTTGACTAAATTGTAACATGACGACCTATGTGATTTCGGCAGAACTTTTGAACCCTTAAGTTTGAGCTTGTGGGCTGACGTTCGACACACTCGATCGTTGTGAATCCACCTTTCAGATGAGGTCTCTTCCAAGCCTCTCGGAGGTCGTGCGGCTGAAACACGAGCGTCGAAGCATTCCGTTTCGCTCCAGTAGTTGGCCTTTATTGACCAAATTGAAACATGACGACCTATGTGATTTCGGCAGAACTTTTGAACCCTTAAGTTTGAGCTAGTGGGGTGACGTTTGACACACTCGATCGTTGTGAATCCACCTTTCAGATGAGGTCTCTTCCAATCCTCTCGGAGTTCGTGCAGCCGAAACACGAGCTTCGAAGCATTCCGTTTCGCTCCAATAGTAGGCCTTTCTTGACTAAATTGTAACATGACGACCTATGTGATTTAGGCAGTACTTATGAACCTTTAAGTTTGAGCTAGTAGACTGACATTCGACACACTCGATCGTTTTGAATCCACCTTTCAGATGAGGTCTCTTCCAAGCCTCTCGGAGGTCGTGCGGCTGAAACACGAGCGTCGAAGCATTCCGTTTCGCTCCAGTAGTAGGCCTTTATTGACTAAATTGAAACATGACGACCTATGTGATTTCGGCAGAACTTTTGATCCCTTATGTTTGAGCTAGTGGGCTGACCTTCGACACACTTGATCGTTGTGAATCCACCTTTCAGATGATGTCTCTTCCAATCCTCTCGGAGTTCGTGCAGCCGAAACACGAGCTTCGAAGCATTCCGTTTCGCTCCAATAGTAGGCCTTTCTAGACTAAATTGTAACATGTCGACCTATGTGATTTCGGCAGAACTTTTGAACCCTTAAGTTTGAACTAGTAGGCTGACATTCGACACACTCGATCGTTGTGAATCCACTTTTCAGATGAGGTCTCTTCCAAGCCTCTCGGAGGTCGTGCGGCTGAAACACGAGCGTCGAAGCATTCCGTTTCGGTCCAGTAGTTGGCCTTTATTGACTAAATTGAAACATGACGACCAATGTGATTTCGGCAGAACTTTTGAACCCTTAAGTTTGAGCTAGTGGGCTGACGTTCGACACACTCGATCGTTGTGAAACCACCTTTCAGATGAGGTCTCTTCCAATCCTCTCGGAGGTCGTGCGGCTGAAACACGAGTGTCGAAGCATTCCGTTTCGCTCCAGTAGTAGGCCTATATTGACTAAATTGTAACATGACGACCGATGTGATTTCGGCAGAACTTTAGAACGCTTAAGTTTGAGCTAGTAGGCTGACCTTCGAAACACTCGATCGTTTTGAATCCACCTTTCAGATGACGTCTTTTCCAAGCTTCTTGGAGATCGTGCGGCCGAAACACGAGGGACGAAACATTCCGTTTAGCTCCAGTAGTAGGCCTTTATTGACTAAATTGTAACATGTCGACCTATGTGATTTCGGCAGAACTTTAGAACCCTTAAGTTTGAACTAGTAGGCTGACATTCGACACACTCGATCGTTTTGAATCCACCTTTCAGATGAGGTCTCTTCCAAGCCTCTCGGAGGTCGTGCGGCTGAAACACGAGCATCGAAGCATTCCGTTTCGCTCCAGTAGTAGGCCTTTATTGACTAAATTGAAACATGACGACTTTTGTGATTTCGGCAGAACTTTGGAACCCTTAAGTTTGAGCTAGTGGGCTGACGTTCGACACACTCGATCGTTGTGAATCCACCTTTCATATGAGGTCTCTTCCAATCCTCTCGGAGGTCGTGCGGCTGAAACACGAGCGTCGAAGCATTCCGTTTCGCTCCAGTAGTAGGCCTTTATTGACTAAATTGAAACATGACGACCTATGTGATTTCGGCAGAACTTTTGATCCCTTATGTTTGAGCTAGTGGGCTGACCTTCGACACACTTGATCGTTGTGAATCCACCTTTCAGATGATGTCTCTTCCAATCCTCTCGGAGTTCGTGCAGCCGAAACACGAGCTTCGAAGCATTCCGTTTCGCTCCAATAGTAGGCCTTTCTAGACTAAATTGTAACATGTCGACCTATGTGATTTCGGCAGAACTTTTGAACCCTTAAGTTTGAACTAGTAGGCTGACATTCGACACACTCGATCGTTGTGAATCCACTTTTCAGATGAGGTCTCTTCCAAGCCTCTCGGAGGTCGTGCGGCTGAAACACGAGCGTCGAAGCATTCCGTTTCGGTCCAGTAGTTGGCCTTTATTGACTAAATTGAAACATGACGACCAATGTGATTTCGGCAGAACTTTTGAACCCTTAAGTTTGAGCTAGTGGGCTGACGTTCGACACACTCGATCGTTGTGAAACCACCTTTCAGATGAGGTCTCTTCCAATCCTCTCGGAGGTCGTGCGGCTGAAACACGAGTGTCGAAGCATTCCGTTTCGCTCCAGTAGTAGGCCTATATTGACTAAATTGTAACATGACGACCGATGTGATTTCGGCAGAACTTTAGAACGCTTAAGTTTGAGCTAGTAGGCTGACCTTCGAAACACTCGATCGTTTTGAATCCACCTTTCAGATGACGTCTTTTCCAAGCTTCTTGGAGATCGTGCGGCCGAAACACGAGGGACGAAACATTCCGTTTAGCTCCAGTAGTAGGCCTTTATTGACTAAATTGTAACATGTCGACCTATGTGATTTCGGCAGAACTTTAGAACCCTTAAGTTTGAACTAGTAGGCTGACATTCGACACACTCGATCGTTTTGAATCCACCTTTCAGATGAGGTCTCTTCCAAGCCTCTCGGAGGTCGTGCGGCTGAAACACGAGCATCGAAGCATTCCGTTTCGCTCCAGTAGTAGGCCTTTATTGACTAAATTGAAACATGACGACTTTTGTGATTTCGGCAGAACTTTGGAACCCTTAAGTTTGAGCTAGTGGGCTGACGTTCGACACACTCGATCGTTGTGAATCCACCTTTCATATGAGGTCTCTTCCAATCCTCTCGGAGGTCGTGCGGCTGAAACACGAGCGTCGAAGCATTCCGTTTCGCTCCAGTAGTAGGCCTTTATTGACTAAATTGAAACATGACGACCTATGTGATTTCGGCAGAACTTTTGATCCCTTAAGTTTGAGCTAGTGGGCTGACCTTCGACACACTCGATCGTTGTGAATCCACCTTTCAGATGAGGTCTCTTCCAAGCCTCTCGTAAGTCGTGCAACCGAAACACGAGCGTCGAAGCATTCCGTTTCGCTCCATTACTAGTCCTTTGTTGACTAAATTGTAACATGACGACCTATGTGATTTCGGCAGAACTTTTGAACCCTTAAGTTTGAGCTTGTGGGCTGACGTTCGACACACTCGATCGTTGTGAATCCACCTTTCAGATGAGGTCTCTTCCAAGCCTCTCGGAGGTCGTGCGGCTGAAACACGAGCGTCGAAGCATTCCGTTTCGCTCCAGTAGTTGGCCTTTATTGACTAAATTGAAACATGACGACCTATGTGATTTCGGCAGAACTTTTGAACCCTTAAGTTTGAGCTAGTGGGGTGACGTTTGACACACTCGATCGTTGTGAATCCACCTTTCAGATGAGGTCTCTTCCAATCCTCTCGGAGTTCGTGCAGCCGAAACACGAGCTTCGAAGCATTCCGTTTCGCTCCAATAGTAGGCCTTTCTTGACTAAATTGTAACATGACGACCTATGTGATTTAGGCAGTACTTATGAACCTTTAAGTTTGAGCTAGTAGACTGACATTCGACACACTCGATCGTTTTGAATCCACCTTTCAGATGAGGTCTCTTCCAAGCCTCTCGGAGGTCGTGCGGCTGAAACACGAGCGTCGAAGCATTCCGTTTCGCTCCAGTAGTAGGCCTTTATTGACTAAATTGAAACATGACGACCTATGTGATTTCGGCAGAACTTTTGATCCCTTATGTTTGAGCTAGTGGGCTGACCTTCGACACACTTGATCGTTGTGAATCCACCTTTCAGATGATGTCTCTTCCAATCCTCTCGGAGTTCGTGCAGCCGAAACACGAGCTTCGAAGCATTCCGTTTCGCTCCAATAGTAGGCCTTTCTAGACTAAATTGTAACATGTCGAACTATGTGATTTCGGCACAACTTTAGAACGCTTAAGTTTGAACTAGTAGGCTGACATTCGACACACTCGATCGTTTTGAATCCACCTTTCAGATGAGGTCTCTTCCAAGCCTCTCGGAGGTCGTGCGGCTGAAACACGAGCGTCGAAGCATTCCGTTTCGCTCCAGTAGTAGGCCTTTATTGACTAAATTGAAACATGACGACCTATGTGATTTCGGCAGAACTTTTGAACCCTTAAGTTTGAACTAGTCGGCTGACGTTCGACACACTCGATCGTTGTGAATCCACCTTTCAGATGAGGTCTCTTCCAAGCCTCTCGGAGGTCGTGCGGCTGAAACACGAGCATCGAAGCATTCCGTTTCGCTCCAGGAGTAGGCCTTTATTAACTAAATTGAAACTTGACGACTTTTGTGATTTCGGCAGAACTTTGGAACCCTTAAGTTTGAGCTAGTGGGCTGACCTTCGACACACTCGATCGTTGTGAATCCACCTTTCAGATGATGTCTCTTCCAATCCTCTCGGAGGTCGTGCGGCCGAAACACAAGCGTCGAAGCATTCCGTTTCGCTCCAGTCGTAGGCCTTTATTGACTAAATTGTAACATGACGACCGATATGATTTCGGCAGAACTTTTGAACCCTTAAGTTTGAGATTGTGGGCTGACGTTCGACACACTCGATCGTTGTGAATCCACCTTTCATATGAGGTCTCTTCCAAGCCTCTCGTAAGTCGTGCGACCGAAACACGAGCGTCGAAGCATTCCGTTTCGCTCCATTACTAGTCCTTTATTGACTAAATTGTAACATGACGACCGATATGATTTCGGCAGAACTTTTGAACCCTTAAGTTTGAGCTTGTGGGCTGACGTTCGACACACTCGATCGTTGTGAATCCACCTTTCAGATGAGGTCTCTTCCAAGCCTCTCGGAGGTCGTGCGGCTGAAACACGAGCGTCGAAGCATTCCGTTTCGCTCCAGTAGTTGGGCTTTATTGACTAAATTGAAACATGACGACCTATGTGATTTCGGCAGAACTTTTGAACCCTTAAGTTTGAGCTAGTGGGGTGACGTTTGACACACTCGATCGTTGTGAATCCACCTTTCAGATGAGGTCTCTTCCAATCCTCTCGGAGTTCGTGCAGCCGAAACACGAGCTTCGAAGCATTCCGTTTCGCTCCAATACTAGGCCTTTCTAGACTAAATTGTAACATGTCGACCTATGTGATTTCGGCAGAACTTTAGAACCCTTAAGTTTGAACTAGTAGGCTGACATTCGACACACTCGATCGTTTTGAATCCACCTTTCAGATGAGGTCTCTTCCAAGCCTCTCGGAGGTCGTGCGGCTGAAACACGAGCGTCGAAGCATTCCGTTTCGCTCCAGTAGTAGGCCTTTATTGACTAAATTGAAACATGACGACCTATGTGATTTCGGAAGAACTTTTGAACCCTTAAGTTTGAACTAGTGGGCTGACGTTCGACACACTCGATCGTTGTGAATCCACCTTTCAGATGAGGTCTCTTCCAAGCCTCTCGGAGGTCGTGCGGCTGAAACACGAGCATCGAAGCATTCCGTTTCGCTCCAGGAGTAGGCCTTTATTAACTAAATTGAAACTTGACGACTTTTGTGATTTCGGCAGAACTTTGGAACCCTTAAGTTTGAGCTAGTGGGCTGACGTTCGACACACTCGATCGTTGTGAATCCACCTTTCATATGAGGTCTCTTCCAATCCTCTCGGAGTTCGTGCAGCCGAAACACGAGCTTCGAAGCATTCCGTTTCGCTCCAGTAGTAGGCCTTTATTGACTAAATTGAAACATGACGACCTATGTGATTTCGGCAGAACTTTTGAACCCTTAAGTGTGAACTAGTGGGCTGACGTTCGACACACTCGATCGTTGTGAATCCACCTTTCAGATGAGGTCTCTTCCAAGCCTCTCTGAGGTCGTGCGGCCGAAACACAAGCGTCGAAGCATTCCGTTTCGCTCCAGTCGTAGGCCTTTATTGACTAAATTGTAACATGACGACCGATATGATTTCGGCAGAACTTTTGAACCCTTAAGTTTGAGATTGTGGGCTGACGTTCGACACACTCGATCGTTGTGAATCCACCTTTCAGATGAGGTCTCTTCCAAGCCTCTCGTAAGTCGTGCGACCGAAACACGAGCGTCGAAGCATTCCGTTTCGCTCCAGTACTAGTCCTTTGTTGACTAAATTGTAACATGACGACCTATGTGATTTCGGCAGAACTTTTGAACCCTTAAGTTTGAGCTTGTGGGCTGACGTTCGACACACTCGATCGTTGTGAATCCACCTTTCAGATGAGGTCTCTTCCAAGCCTCTCGGAGGTTGTGCGGCTGAAACACGAGCGTCGAAGCATTCCGTTTCGCTCCAGTAGTTTGGCCTTTATTGACTAAATTGTAACATGACGACCTATGTGATTTCGGCAGAACTTTTGAACCCTTAAGTTTGAGCTTGTGGGCTGACGTTCGACACACTCGATCGTTGTGAATCCACCTTTCAGATGAGGTCTCTTCCAAGCCTCTCGGAGGTCGTGCGGCTGAAACACGAGCGTCGAAGCATTCCGTTTCGCTCCAGTAGTTGGGCTTTATTGACTAAATTGAAACATGACGACCTATGTGATTTCGGCAGAACTTTTGAACCCTTAAGTTTGAGCTAGTGTGGGTGACGTTTGACACACTCGATCGTTGTGAATCCAACCTTTCAGATGAGGTCTCTTCCAATCCTCTCGGAGTTCGTGGCAGCCGAAACACGAGCTTCGAAGCATTCCGTTTCGCTCCAATAGTAGGCCTTTCTAGACTAAATTGTAAACATGACGACCTATGTGATTTCGGCAGAACTTTTGAACCCTTAAGTTTGAGATTGTGGGCTGACGTTCGACACACTCGATCGTTGTGAATCCACCTTTCAGATGAGGTCTCTTCTAAGCCTCTCGGAGGTCGTGCAGCCGAAACACGAGCTTCGAAGCATTCCGTTTCGCTCCAGGAGTAGGCCTTTATTGAATAAATTGTCACATGACGACCTTTTGTGATTTCGGCAGAACTTTTGAACCTTTAAGTTTCAGCTAGTAGACTTACATTCGACACACTCGATCGTTTTGAATCCACCTTTCAGATGAGGTCTCTTGCAATCCACTCGGAGTTCGTGCGGCCGAGCGGCCGACTGTCAAAGCATTCAGTTTCGCTCCAGTCGTAGGCCTTTATTGACTAAATTGTAACATGTCGACCTATGTGATTTCGGCAGAACCTTTGAACCCTTAAGTTTGAGATTGTGGGCTGACATTCGACACACTCGATCGTTGTGAATCCACCTTTCAGATGAGGTCTCTTCCAAGCCTCTCTGAGGTCGTGCGGCCGAAACACAAGCGTCGAAGCATTCCGTTTCGCTCCAGTCGTAGGCCTTTATTGACTAAATTGAAACATGACGACCTATGTGATTTCGGAAGAACTTTTGAACCCTTAATTTTGAACTAGTGGGCTGACGTTTGACACACTCGATCGTTGTGAATCCACCTTTCAGATGAGGTCTCTTCCAAGCCTCTCGGAGGTCGTGCGGCCGAAACACGAGCGTCGAAGCATTCCGTTTCGCTCCAGTAGTAGGCCTATATTGACTAAATTGTAACATGACGACCGATATGATTTCGGCAGAACTTTTTAACCCTTAAGTTTGAGCTTGTGGGCTGACGTTCGACACACTCGATCGTTGTGAATCCACCTTTCAGATGAGGTCTCTTCCAAGCCTCTCGGAGGTCGTGCGGCTGAAACACGAGCGTCGAAGCATTCCGTTTCGCTCCAGGAGTTGGCCTTTATTGACTAAATTGAAACATGACGACCTATGTGATTTCGGCAGAACTTTTGAACCCTTAAGTTTGAGCTAGTGGGCTGACGTTGACACACTCGATCGTTGTGAATCCACCTTTCAGATGAGGTCTCTTCCAATCCTCTCAGAGTTCGTGCAGCCGAAACACGAGCTTCGAAGCATTCCGTTTCGCTCCAATAGTAGGCCTTTCTTGACTAAATTGTAACATGACGACCTATGTGATTTCGGCAGAACTTTTGAACCCTTAAGTTTGAGATTGTGGGCTGACGTTCGACACACTCGATCGTTGTGAATCCACCTTTCAGATGAGGTCTCTTCCAAGCCTCTCGGAGGTCGTGCAGCCGAAACACGAGCTTCGAAGCATTCCGTTTCGCTCCAGGAGTAGGCCTTTATTGACCAAATTGTCACATGATGACCTTTGTGATTTCGGCAGAACTTTTGAACCTTTAAGTTTGAGCTAGTAGACTGACATTCGACACACTCGATCGTTTTGAATCCACCTTTCAGATGAGGTCTCTTGCAATCCTCTCGGAGTTCGTGCGGCCGAGCGGCGACTGTCAAAGCATTCAGTTTCGCTCCAGTCGTAGGCCTTTATTGAGTAATTTGGAACATGACGACCTATGTGATTTCGGCAGAACTTTTGAACCCTTAAGTTTGAGCTTGTGGGCTGACGTTCGACACACTCAATCGTTGTGAATCCACCTTTCAGATGAGGTCTCTTCCAAGCCTCTCGGAGGTCGTGCGGCTGAAACACGAGCATCGAAGCATTCCGTTTCGCTCCAGTAGTAGGCCTTTATTGACTAAATTGAAACATGACGACTTTTGTGATTTCGGCAGAACTTTGGAACCCTTAAGTTTGAGCTAGTGGGCTGACGTTCGACACACTCGATCGTTGTGAATCCACCTTTCATATGAGGTCTCTTCCAATCCTCTCGGAGTTCGTGCAGCCGAAACACGAGCTTCGAAGCATTCCATTTCGCTCCAATAGTAGGCCTTTCTTGACTAAATTGTAACATGACGACCTATGTGATTTCGGCAGAACCTTTGAACCCTTAAGTTTGAGATTGTGGGCTGACATTCGACACACTCGATCGTTGTGAATCCACCTTTCAGATGAGGTCTCTTCCAAGCCTCTCTGAGGTCGTGCGGCCGAAACACAAGCGTCGAAGGATTCCGTTTTGCTCCAGTCGTAGGCCTTTATTGACTAAATTGTAACATGTCGACCTATGTGATTTCGGCAGAACTTTAGAACCCTTACGTTTGAGCTAGTAGGCTGACATTCGACACACTCGATCGTTTTGAATCCACCTTTCAGATGAGGTCTCTTCCAAGCCTCTCGGAGGTCGTGCGGCTGAAACACGAGCGTCGAAGCATTCCGTTTCGCTCCAGTAGTAGGCCTTTATTGACTAAATTGAAACATGGCGACCTATGTGATTTCGGAAGAACTTTTGAACCCTTAATTTTGAACTAGTGGGCTGACGTTTGACACACTCGATCATTGTGAATCCACCTTTCAGATGAGGTCTCTTCCAAGCCTCTCGGAGGTCGTGCGGCCGAAACACGAGCGTCGAATCATTCCGTTTCGCTCCAGTAGTAGGCCTTTATTGACGAAATTGAAACATGACGACCTATGTGATTTCGGCGGAACTTTTGATCCCTTAAGTTTGAGCTTGTGGGCTGACGTTCGACACACTCGATCGTTGTGAATCCACCTTTCAGATGAGGTCTCTTCCAAGCCTCTCTGAGGTCGTGCAGCCGAAACACGAGCTTCGAAGCATTCCGTTTCGCTCCAGGAGTAGGCCTTTATTGACTAAATTGTCACATGATGACCTTTGTGATTTCGGCAGAACTTTTGAACCTTTAAGTTTGAGCTTGTAGACTGACATTCGACACACTCGATCGTTTTGAATCCACCTTTCAGATGAGGTCTCTTGCAATCCTCTCGGAGTTCGTGCGGCCGAGCGGCGACTGTCAAAGCATTCAGTTTCGCTCCAGTAGTAGGCCTTTATTGACTAAATTGTAACATGTCGACCTATGTGATTTCGGCAGAACTTTAGAACCCTATAGTTTGAGCTAGTAGGCTGACCTTCGAGACACTCGATCGTTTTGAATCCACCGTTCAGATGACGTCTTTTCCAAGCTTCTCGGAGGTCGTGCGGCCGAAACACGAGCGTCGAAGCATTCCGTTTCGCTCCAGGAGTAGGCCTTTATTGACTAAATTGTCACATGATGACCTTTGTGATTTCGGCAGAACTTTTGAACCTTTAAGTTTGAGCTAGTAGACTGACATTCGACACACTCGATCGTTTTGAATCCACCTTTCAGATGAGGTCTCTTGCAATCCTCTCGGAGTTCGTGCGGCCGAGCGGCGACTGTCAAAGCATTCAGTTTCGCTCCCGTCGTAGGCCTTTATTGACTAAATTGTAACATGTCGACCTATGTGATTTCGGCAGAACTTTAGAACCCTTAAGTTTGAACTAGTAGGCTGACATTCGACACACTCGATCGTTTTGAATCCACCTTTCAGATGAGGTCTCTTCCAAGCCTCTCGGAGGTCGTGCGGCCGAAACACGAGCGTCGAAGCATTCCGTTTCGCTCCAGTAGTAGGCCTATATTGACTAAATTGTAACATGACGACCTATGTGATTTCGGCAGAACTTTTGAACCTTTAAGTTTGAGCTAATAGACTGACTTTCGACACACTCGATCGTTTTGAATCCACCTTTCAGATGAGGTCTCTTCCAAGCCTCTCGGAGGTCGCGCGGCCGAAAACACGAGCGTCGAAGCATTCCATTTCGCTCCAGTAGTAGGCCTACATTGACTAATTTTTAACATGACGACCTATGTGATTTCGGCAGAACTTTTGAACCCTTAAGTTTGAGCTCGTGGGCTGACTTCGACGCACTCGATCGTTTTGAATCCACCTTTCAAATGAGGTCTCTTCCAATCCTCTCGGAGGTCGTGCGGCTGAAACACGAGCGTCGAAGCATTCCGTTTCGCTCCAGGAGTAGGCCTTTATTGACTAAATTGTCACATGATGACCTTTGTGATTTCGGCAGAACTTTTGAACATTTAAGTTTGAGCTAGGAGACTGACATTCGACACACTCGATCGTTTTGAATCCACCTTTCAGATGAGGTCTCTTGCAATCCTCTCGGAGTTCGTGCGGCCGAGCGGCGACTGTCAAAGCATTCAGTTTCGCTCCAGTAGTAGGCCTTTATTGACTAAATTGTCACATGATGACCTATGTGATTTCGGCAGAACTTTAGAACCCTTAAGTTTGAGCTAGTAGGCTGACCTTCGAGACACTCGATCGTTTTGAATACACCTTTCAGATGACGTCTTTTCCAAGCTTCTCGGAGGTCGTGCGGCCGAAACACGAGCGTCGAATCATTCCGTTTCGCTCCAGTAGTAGGCCTTTATTGACGAAATTGAAACATGACGACCTATGTGATTTCGGCAGAACTTTTGATCCCTTAAGTTTGAGCTAGTGGGCTGACGTTCGACACACTCGATCGTTTTGAATCCACCTTTCAGATGACGTCTTTTCCAAGCTTCTCGGATGTCGTGCGGCCGAAACACGAGCGTCGAAGCATTCCGTTTCGCTCCAGTAGTAGGCCTTTATTGACAAAATTGAAACATGACGACCTATGTGATTTCGGCAGAACGTTTGATCCCTTAAGTTTGAGCTAGTGGGCTGACGTTCGACACACTCGATCGTTGTGAATCCACCTTTCAGATGATGTTTATTCCAATCCTCTCGGAGTTCGTGCAGCCAAAACACGAGCTTCGAACCATTCCGTTTCACTCCAGTAATTGGCCTTTATTGACTAAATTGTAACATGACGACCTATGTGATTTCGGCAGAACTTTTGAACCCTTAAGTTTGAGCTTGTGGGCTGACGTTCGACACACTCGATCGTTGTGAATCCACCTTTCAGATGAGGTCTCTTCCAAGCCTCTCGGAGGTCGTGCGGCTCAAACACGAGCGTCGAAGCCTTCCGTTTCGCTCCAGTAGTTGGCCTTTATTGACTAAATTGAAACATGACGACCTATGTGATTTCGGCAGAACTTTTGAACCCTTAAGTTTGAGATTGTGGGCTGACGTTCGACACACTCGATCGTTGTGAATCCACCTTTCAGATGAGGTCTCTTCCAAGCCTCTCGGAGGTCGTGCAGCCGAAACACGAGCTTCGAAGCATTCCGTTTCGCTCCAGGAATAGGCCTTTATTGACTAAATTGTCACATGATGACCTTTGTGATTTCGGCAGAACTTTTGAACCTTTAAGTTTGAGCTTGTAGACTGACATTCGACACACTCGATCGTTTTGAATCCACCTTTCAGATGAGGTCTCTTGCAATCCTCTCGGAGTTCGTGCGGCCGAGCGGCGACTGTCAAAGCATTCAGTTTCGCTCCAGTAGTAGGCCTTTATTGACTAAATTGTAACATGTCGACCTATGTGATTTCGGCAGAACTTTAGAACCCTATAGTTTGAGCTAGTAGGCTGACCTTCGAGACACTCGATCGTTTTGAATCCACCGTTCAGATGACGTCTTTTCCAAGCTTCTCGGAGGTCGTGCGGCCGAAACACGAGCGTCGAAGCATTCCGTTTCGCTCCAGGAGTAGGCCTTTATTGACTAAATTGTCACATGATGACCTTTGTGATTTCGGCAGAACTTTTGAACCTTTAAGTTTGAGCTAGTAGACTGACATTCGACACACTCGATCGTTTTGAATCCACCTTTCAGATGAGGTCTCTTGCAATCCTCTCGGAGTTCGTGCGGCCGAGCGGCGACTGTCAAAGCATTCAGTTTCGCTCCTGTCGTAGGCCTTTATTGACTAAATTGTAACATGTCGACCTATGTGATTTCGGCAGAACTTTAGAACCCTTAAGTTTGAACTAGTAGGCTGACATTCGACACACTCGATCGTTTTGAATCCACCTTTCAGATGAGGTCTCTTCCAAGCCTCTCGGAGGTCGTGCGGCCGAAACACGAGCGTCGAAGCATTCCGTTTCGCTCCAGTAGTAGGCCTATATTGACTAAATTGTAACATGACGACCTATGTGATTTCGGCAGAACTTTTGAACCCTTAAGTTTGAGCTCGTGGGCTGACTTCGACGCACTCGATCGTTTTGAATCCACCTTTCAAATGAGGTCTCTTCCAATCCTCTCGGAGGTCGTGCGGCTGAAACACGAGCGTCGAAGCATTCCGTTTCGCTCCAGGAGTAGGCCTTTATTGACTAAATTGTCACATGATGACCTTTGTGATTTCGGCAGAACTTTTGAACCTTTAAGTTTGAGCTAGGAGACTGACATTCGACACACTCGATCGTTTTGAATCCACCTTTCAGATGAGGTCTCTTGCAATCCTCTCGGAGTTCGTGTGGCCGAGCGGCGACTGTCAAAGCATTCAGTTTCGCTCCAGTAGTAGGCCTTTATTGACTAAATTGTAACATGATGACCTTTGTGATTTCGGCAGAACTTTTGAACCTTTAAGTTTGAGCTAGTAGACTGACATTCGACACACTCGATCGTTTTGAATCCAGCTTTCAGATGAGGTCTCTTCCAAGCCTCTCGGAGGTCGTGCGGCTGAAACACGAGCGTCGAAGCATTCCGTATCGCTCCAGTAGGAGGCCTTTATTAACTAAATTGTAACATGACGACCTATGTGATTTCGGCAGAACTTTTGAACCTTTAAGTTTGAGCTAATAGACTGACTTTCGACACAGTCGATCGTTTTGAATCCACCTTTCAGATGAGGTCTCTTGCAATCCTCTCGGAGTTCGTGCGGCCGAGCGGCGACTGTCAAAGCATTCAGTTTCGCTCCAGTCGTAGGCCTTTATTGACTAATTGTAACATGTCGACCTATGTGATTTCGGCAGAACTTTAGAACCCTTAAGTTTGAACTAGTAGGCTGACATTCGACACACTCGATCGTTTTGAATCCACCTTTCAGATGAGGTCTCTTCCAAGCCTCTCGGAGGTCGTGCGGCCGAAACACGAGCGTCGAAGCATTCCGTTTCGCTCCAGTAGTAGGCCTATATTGACTAAATTGTAACATGACGACCTATGTGATTTCGGTAGAACTTTTGAACCCTTACGTTTGAGCTTGAAGGCTGACATTCGACACACTCGATCGTTTTGAATCCACCTTTCAGATGACGTCTTTTCCAAGCCTCTCGGAGGTCCTGCGGCCGAAACACGAGCGTCGAAGCATTCCGTTTTCCCTCCAGTAGGAGGCCTTTATTGACTAAATTGTAACATGACGACCTATGTGATTTCGGCAGAACTTTTGAACCTTTAAGTTTGAGCTAATAGACTGACTTTCGACACACTCGATCGTTTTGAATCCACCTTTCAGATGAGGTCTCTTCCAAGCCTCTCGGAGGTCGTGCGGCCGAAAAACACGAGCGTCGAAGCATTCCATTTCGCTCCAGTAGTAGGCCTACATTGACTAATTTTTAACATGACGACCTATGTGATTTCGGCAGAACTTTTGAACCCTTAAGTTTGAGCTCGTGGGCTGACTTCGACGCACTCGATCGTTTTGAATCCACCTTTCAAATGAGGTCTCTTCCAATCCTCTCGGAGGTCGTGCGGCTGAAACACGAGCGTCGAAGCATTCCGTTTCGCTCCAGGAGTAGGCCTTTATTGACTAAATTGTCACATGATGACCTTTGTGATTTCGGCAGAACTTTTTGAACCTTTAAGTTTGAAGCTAGGAGACTGACATTCGACACACTCGATCGTTTTGAATCCACCTTTCAGATGAGGTCTCTTGCAATCCTCTCGGAGTTCGTGCGGCCGAGCGGCGACTGTCAAAGCATTCAGTTTCGCTCCAGTAGTAGGCCTTATTGACTAAATTGTCACATGATGACCTATGTGATTTCGGCAGAAACTTTAGAACCCTAAGTTTGAGCTAGTAGGCTGACCTTCGAGACACTCGATCGTTTTGAATCCACCTTTCACATGACGTCTTTCCAAGCTTCTCGGAGGTCGTGTGGCCGAAACACGAGCGTCGAATCATTCCGTTTCGCTCCAGTAGTAGGCCCTTTATTGGACGAAATTGAAACATGACGACCTATGTGATTTCGGCAGAACTTTTGATCCCTTAAGTTTGAGCTTGTGGGCTGATGTTCGACACACTCGATCGTTTTGAATCCACCTTTCAAGATGAGGTCTCTTCCAATCCTCTCGGAGGTCGTGCGGCTGAAACACGAGCGTCGAAGCATTCCGTTTTCGCTCCAGTAGTAGGCCTTTATTGACTAAAATTGTAACATGACGACCTATGTGATTTCGCAGAACTTTTGACCCTTAAGGTTTGAGCTAGTGGGCTGACAGTTTGACACACTCGATCGTTGTGGATCCACCTTTCAGATGAGGTCTCTTCCAAGCCTCTCGGAGTTCGTGACAGGTGCGTGAAAACACGAGCTTGCGAAGCATTCCGTTTCGCTCCAGTAGTAGGCCTTTATTGACTAAATTGAAACATGACGACCTATGTGATTTCGGCAGAACTTTTGAACCCTTAAGTTTGAGCTAGTGGGCTGACGTTCGACACACTCGATCGTTGTGAATCCACCTTTCAGATGAGGTCTCTTCCAATCCTCTCGGAGTTCGTGCAGCCGAAACACGAGCTTCGAAGCATTCCGTTTCGCTCCAGTAGTTGGCCTTTCTTGACTAAATTGTAACATGACGACCTATGTGATTTCGGCAGAACTTTTGATCCCTTAAGTTTGAGATTATGGGCTGACGTTCGACACACTCGATCGTTGTGAATCCACCTTTCAGATGAGGTCTCTTCCAAGCCTCTCGGAGGTCGTGCGGCCGAAACACAAGCGTCGAAGCATTCCGTTTCGCTCCAGTCGTAGGCCTTTATTGACTAAATTGTAACATGACGACCGATATGATTTCGGCAGAACTTTTGAACCCTTAAGTTTGAGATTGTGGGCTGACGTTCGACACACTCGATCGCTGTGAATCCACCTTTCAGATGAGGTCTCTTCCAAGCCTCTCGTAAGTCGTGCGACCGAAACACGAGCGTCGAAGCATTCCGTTTCGCTCCATTACTAGTCCTTTATTGACTAAATTGTAACATGACGACCTATGTGATTTCGGCAGAACTTTTGAACCCTTAAGTTTGAGCTTGTGGGCTGACGTTCGACACACTCGATCGTTGTGAATCCACCTTTCAGATGAGGTCTCTTCCAAGCCTCTCGGAGGTCGTGCGGCTGAAACACGAGCGTCGTAGCATTCCGTTTCGCTCCAGTAGTTGGCCTTTATTGACTAAATTGAAACATGACGACCTATGTGATTTCGGCAGAACTTTTGAACCCTTAAGTTTGAGCTAGTGGGCTGACGTTTGAAACACTCGATCGTTGTGAATCCACCTTCCAGATGAGGTCTCTTCCAATCCTCTCGGAGTTCGTGCAGCCGAAACACGAGCTTCGAAGCATTCGGTTTCGCTCCAATAGTAGGCCTTTCTTGACTAAATTGTAACATGACGACCTATGTGATTTCGGCAGAACCTTTGAACCCTTAAGTTTGAGATTGTGGGCTGACATTCGACACACTCGATCGTTGTGAATCCACCTTTCAGATGAGGTCTCTTCCAAGCCTCTCTGAGGTCGTGCGGGCCGAAACACAAGCGTCGAAGCATTCCGTTTCGCTCCAGTCGTAGGCCTTTATTGACTAAATTGTAACATGACGACCTATGTGATTTCGGCAGAACTTTTGAACCTTTAAGTTTGAGCTAATAGACTGACTTTGACACACTCGATCGTTTTGAATCCACCTTTCAGATGAGGTCTCTTCCAAGCCTCTCAGAGGTCGTGCGGCCAAAAACACGAGCGTCGAAGCATTCCGTTTCGCTCCAGGAGTAGGCCTTTATTGACTAAATTGTCACATGATGACCTTTGTGATTTCGGCAGAACTTTTGAACCTTTAAGTTTGAGCTAGGAGACTGACATTCGACACACTCGATCGTTTTGAATCCACCTTTCAGATGACGTCTTTTCCAAGCTTCTCGGAGGTCGTGCGGCCGAAACACGAGCGTCGAAGCATTCCGTTTCGCTCCAGTAGTTGGCCTTTATTGACTAAATTGTAACATGACGACCTATGTGATTTCGGCAGAACTTTTGAACCCTTAAGTTTGAACTAGTGGGCTGACGTTTGACACACTCGATCGTTGTGAATCCACCTTTCAGATGAGGTCTCTTCCAAGCCTCTCGGAGGTCGTGCGGCCGAAACACGAGCGTCGAAGCATTCCGTTTCGCTCCAGTAGTAGGCCTATATTGACTAAATTGTAACATGACGACCTATGTGATTTCGGCAGAACCTTTGAACCCTTAAGTTTGAGCTTGAAGGCTGACATTCGACACACTCGATCGTTTTGAATCCACCTTTCAGATGACGTCTTTTCCAAGCCTCTCGGAGGTCCTGCGGCCGAAACACGAGCGTCGAAGCATTCCGTTTCCCTCCAGTAGGAGGCCTTTATTGACTAAATTGTAACATGACGACCTATGTGATTTCGGCAGAACTTTTGAACCTTTAAGTTTGAGCTAATAGACTGACTTTCGACACACTCGATCGTTTTGAATCCACCTTTCAGATGAGGTCTCTTCCAAGCCTCTCGGAGGTCGTGCGGCTGAAACACGAGCGTCGAAGCATTCCGTTTCGCTCCAGGAGTAGGCCTTTATTGACTAAATTGTAACATGACGACCTATGTGATTTCGGCAGAACTTTTGAACCCTTAAGTTTGAGCTCGTGGGCTGACTTCGACGCACTCGATCGTTTTGAATCCACCTTTCAAATGAGGTCTCTTCCAATCCTCTCGGAGGTCGTGCGGCTGAAACACGAGCGTCGAAGCATTCCGTTTCGCTCCAGGAGTAGGCCTTTATTGACTAAATTGTAACATGACGACCTATGTGATTTCGGCAGAACTTTTGATCCCTTAAGTTTGAGATTATGGGCTGACGTTCGACACACTCGATCGTTGTGAATCCACCTTCCAGATGAGGTCTCTTCCAATCCTCTCGGAGTTCGTGCAGCCGAAACACGAGCTTCGAAGCATTCGGTTTCGCTCCAATAGTAGGCCTTTCTTGACTAAATTGTAACATGACGACCTATGTGATTTCGGCAGAACCTTTGAACCCTTAAGTTTGAGATTGTGGGCTGACATTCGACACACTCGATCGTTGTGAATCCACCTTTCAGATGAGGTCTCTTCCAAGCCTCTCTGAGGTCGTGCGGCCGAAACACAAGCGTCGAAGCATTCCGTTTCGCTCCAGTCGTAGGCCTTTATTGACTAAATTGTAACATGACGACCTATGTGATTTCGGCAGAACTTTTGAACCTTTAAGTTTGAGCTAATAGACTGACTTTCGACACACTCGATCGTTTTGAATCCACCTTTCAGATGAGGTCTCTTCCAAGCCTCTCAGAGGTCGTGCGGCCAAAAACACGAGCGTCGAAGCATTCCGTTTCGCTCCAGGAGTAGGCCTTTATTGACTAAATTGTCACATGATGACCTTTGTGATTTCGGCAGAACTTTTGAACCCTTAAGTTTGAGCTCGTGGCCTGACTTCGACGCACTCGATCGTTTTGAATCCACCTTTCAAATGAGGTCTCTTCCAATCCTCTCGGAGGTCGTGCGGCTGAAACACGAGCGTCGAAGCATTCCGTTTCGCTCCAGGAGTAGGCCTTTATTGACTAAATTGTCACATGATGACCTTTGTGATTTCGGCAGAACTTTTGAACCTTTAAGTTTGAGCTAGGAGACTGACATTCGACACACTCGATCGTTTTGAATCCACCTTTCAGATGACGTCTTTTCCAAGCTTCTCGGAGGTCGTGTGGCCGAAACACGAGCGTCGAAGCATTCCGTTTCGCTCCAGTAGTTGGCCTTTATTGACTAAATTGTAACATGACGACCTATGTGATTTCGGCAGAACTTTTGAACCCTTAAGTTTGAACTAGTGGGCTGACGTTTGACACACTCGATCGTTGTGAATCCACCTTTCAGAAGAGGTCTCTTCCAAGCCTCTCGGAGGTCGTGCGGCCGAAACACGAGCGTCGAAGCATTCCGTTTCGCTCCAGTAGTAGGCCTATATTGACTAAATTGTAACATGACGACCTATGTGATTTCGGCAGAACCTTTGAACCCTTAAGTTTGAGCTTGAAGGCTGACATTCGACACACTCGATCGTTTTGAATCCACCTTTCAGATGACGTCTTTTCCAAGCCTCTCGGAGGTCCTGCGGCCGAAACACGAGCGTCGAAGCATTCCGTTTCCCTCCAGTAGGAGGCCTTTATTGACTAAATTGTAACATGACGACCTATGTGATTTCGGCAGAACTTTTGAACCTTTAAGTTTGAGCTAATAGACTGACTTTCGACACACTCGATCGTTTTGAATCCACCTTTCAGATGAGGTCTCTTCCAAGCCTCTCGGAGGTCGTGCGGCTGAAACACGAGCGTCGAAGCATTCCGTTTCGCTCCAGGAGTAGGCCTTTATTGACTAAATTGTAACATGACGACCTATGTGATTTCGGCAGAACTTTTGAACCCTTAAGTTTGAGCTCGTGGGCTGACTTCGACGCACTCGATCGTTTTGAATCCACCTTTCAAATGAGGTCTCTTCCAATCCTCTCGGAGGTCGTGCGGCTGAAACACGAGCGTCGAAGCATTCCGTTTCGCTCCAGGAGTAGGCCTTTATTGACTAAATTGTAACATGACGACCTATGTGATTTCGGCAGAACTTTTGATCCCTTAAGTTTGAGATTATGGGCTGACGTTCGACACACTCGATCGTTGTGAATCCACCTTTCAGATGAGGTCTCTTCCAAGCCTCTCGTAAATCGTGCGACCGAAACACGAGCGTCGAAGCATTCCGTTTCGCTCCATTACTAGTCCTTTATTGACTAAATTGTAACATGACGACCTATGTGATTTCGGCAGAACTTTTTGAACCCTTAAGTTTGAGCTTGTGGGCTGACGTTCGACACACTCGATCGTTGTGAATCCACCTTTCAGATGAGGTCTCTTCCAAGCCTCTCGGAGGTCGTGCGGCTGAAACACGAGCGTCGTAGCATTCCGTTTCGCTCCAGTAGTTGGCCTTTATTGACTAAATTGAAACATGACGACCTATGTGATTTCGGCAGAACTTTTGAACCCTTAAGTTTGACATTGTGGGCTGACGTTCGACACACTCGATCGTTGTGAATCCACCTTTCAGATGAGGTCTCTTCCAAGCCTCTCGGAGGTCGTGCAGCCGAAACACGAGCTTCGAAGCATTCCGTTTCGCTCCAGGAGTAGGCCTTTATTGACTAAATTGTCACATGATGACATTTGTGATTTCGGCAGAACTTTTGAACCCTTAAGTTTGAGCTTGTGGGCTGACGTTCGACACACTCGATCGTTGTGAAACCACCTTTCAGATGAGGTCTCTTCCAAGCCTCTCAGAGGTCGTGCAGCCGAAACACGAGCTTCGAAGCATTCCGTTTCGCTCCAGGAGTAGGCCTTTATTGACTAAATTGTAACATGTCGACCTATGTGATTTCAGCAGAACTTTAGAACCCTTAAGTTTTAGCTAGTAGGCTGACATTCGACACACACGATCGTTTTGAATCCACCTTTCAGATGAGGTCTCTTCCAATCCTCTCGGAGTTCGTGCAGCCAAAACACGAGCTTCGAACCATTCCGTTTCGCTCCAGTAGTTGGCCTTTATTGACTAAATTGTAACATGACGACCTATGTGATTTCGGCAGAACTTTTGAACCCTTAAGTTTGAGCTTGTGGGCTGACGTTCGACACACTCGATCGTTGTGAATCCACCTTTCAGATGAGGTCTCTTCCAAGCCTCTCGGAGGTCGTGCGGCTCAAACACGAGCGTCGAAGCCTTCCGTTTCGCTCCAGTAGTTGGCCTTTATTGACTAAATTGAAACATGACGACCTATGTGATTTCGGCAGAACTTTTGAACCCTTAAGTTTGAGATTGTGGGCTGACGTTCGACACACTCGATCGTTGTGAATCCACCTTTCAGATGAGGTCTCTTCCAAGCCTCTCGGAGGTCGTGCAGCCGAAACACGAGCTTCGAAGCATTCCGTTTCGCTCCAGGAGTAGGCCTTTATTGACTAAATTGTCACATGATGACCTTTATGATTTCGGCAGAACTTTTGAACCTTTAAGTTTGAGCTTGTAGACTGACATTCGACACACTCGATCGTTTTGAATCCACCTTTCAGATGAGGTCTCTTGCAATCCTCTCGGAGTTCGTGCGGCCGAGCGGCGACTGTCAAAGCATTCAGTTTCGCTCCAGTAGTAGGCCTTTATTGACTAAATTGTAACATGTCGACCTATGTGATTTCGGCAGAACTTTTGAACCCTTAAGTTTGAACTAGTGGGCTGACGTTTGACACACTCGATCGTTGTGAATCCACCTTTCAGATGAGGTCTCTTCCCAGCCTCTCGGAGGTCGTGCGGCCGAAACACGAGCGTCGAAGCATTCCGTTTCGCTCCAGTACTAGGCCTATATTGACTAAATTGTAACATGACGACCTATGTGATTTCGGCAGAACTTTTGAACCCTTAAGTTTGAGCTTGTAGATTGACATTCGACACACTCGATCGTTTTGAATCCACCTTTCAGTTGAGGTCTCTTGCAATCCTCTCGGAGTTCGTGGGGCCGAGTGGCGACTGTCAAAGCATTCCGTTTCGCTCCAGTAGTAGGCCTTTATTGACTAAATTGTAA
This sequence comes from Phycodurus eques, assembly GCF_024500275.1. Taxonomy (NCBI): domain Eukaryota; kingdom Metazoa; phylum Chordata; class Actinopteri; order Syngnathiformes; family Syngnathidae; genus Phycodurus; species Phycodurus eques. The sequence goes on along the minus strand of NW_026904153.1, from coordinate 7,388 downwards.
CATGTCGACCTATGTGATTTCGGCAGAACTTTAGAACCCTTAAGTTTGAGCTAGTAGGCTGACCTTCGAGACACTCGATCGTTTTGAATCCACCTTTCAGATGACGTCTTTTCCAAGCTTCTCGGAGGTCATGCGGCCGAAACACGAGCGTCGAAGCATTCCGTTTCGCTCCAGGAGGAGGCCTTTATTGACGAAATTGTAACATGACGACTTATGTGATTTAGGCAGAACTTTTGAACCTTTAAGTTTGAGCTAGTAGACTGACATTCGACACACTCGATCGTTTTGAATCCACCTTTCAGATGAGGTCTCTTCCAAGCCTCTCGGAGGTCGTGCGGCCGAAACACGACCGTCGAAGCATTCCGTTTCGCTCCAGTAGTAGGCCTATATTGACTAAATTGTAACATGACGACCTATGTGATTTCGGCAGAACTTTTGAACCCTTAAGTTTGAACTAGTGGGCTGACGTTTGACACACTCGATCGTTGTGAATCCACCTTTCAGATGACGTCTTTTCGAAGCCTCTCGGAGGTCCTGCGGCCGAAACACGACCGTCGAAGCATTCCGTTTCGCTCCAGGAGTAGGCCTTTATTGACTAAATTGTCACATGATGACCTTTGTGATTTCGGCAGAACTTTTGAACCTTTAAGTTTGAGCTAGGAGACTGACATTCGACACACTCGATCGTTTTGAATCCACCTTTCAGATGACGTCTTTTCCAAGCTTCTCGGAGGTCGTGCGGCCGAAACACGAGCGTCGAAGCATTCCGTTTCGCTCCAGTAGTTGGCCTTTATTGACTAAATTGTAACATGACGACCTATGTGATTTCGGCAGAACTTTTGATCCCTTAAGTTTGAGCTTGTGGGCTGATGTTCGACACACTCGATCGTTTTGAATCCACCTTTCAAATGAGGTCTCTTCCAATCCTCTCGGAGGTCGTGCGGCTGAAACACGAGCGTCGAAGCATTCCGTTTCGCTCCAGGAGTAGGCCTTTATTGACTAAATTGTAACATGACGACCTATGTGATTTCGGCAGAACTTTTGAACCCTTAAGTTTGAGCTAGTGGGCTGACGTTTGACACACTCGATCGTTGTGAATCCACCTTTCAGATGAGGTCTCTTCCAAGCCTCTCGGAGGTCGTGCGGCTGAAACACGAGCGTCGAAGCATTCCGTTTCGCTCCAGTAGTAGGCCTTTATTGACTAAATTGAAACATGACGACCTATGTGATTTCGGCAGAACTTTTGAACCCTTAAGTTTGAGCTAGTGGGCTGACGTTCGACACACTCGATCGTTGTGAATCCACCTTTCAGATGAGGTCTCTTCCAATCCTCTCGGAGTTCGTGCAGCCGAAACACGAGCTTCGAAGCATTCCGTTTCGCTCCAGTAGTTGGCCTTTCTTGACTAAATTGTAACATGACGACCTATGTGATTTCGGCAGAACTTTTGATCCCTTAAGTTTGAGATTATGGGCTGACGTTCGACACACTCGATCGTTGTGAATCCACCTTTCAGATGAGGTCTCTTCCAAGCCTCTCGGAGGTCGTGCGGCCGAAACACAAGCGTCGAAGCATTCCGTTTCGCTCCAGTCGTAGGCCTTTATTGACTAAATTGTAACATGACGACCGATATGATTTCGGCAGAACTTTTGAACCCTTAAGTTTGAGATTGTGGGCTGACGTTCGACACACTCGATCGCTGTGAATCCACCTTTCAGATGAGGTCTCTTCCAAGCCTCTCGTAAGTCGTGCGACCGAAACACGAGCGTCGAAGCATTCCGTTTCGCTCCATTACTAGTCCTTTATTGACTAAATTGTAACATGACGACCTATGTGATTTCGGCAGAACTTTTGAACCCTTAAGTTTGAGCTTGTGGGCTGACGTTCGACACACTCGATCGTTGTGAATCCACCTTTCAGATGAGGTCTCTTCCAAGCCTCTCGGAGGTCGTGCGGCTGAAACACGAGCGTCGTAGCATTCCGTTTCGCTCCAGTAGTTGGCCTTTATTGACTAAATTGAAACATGACGACCTATGTGATTTCGGCAGAACTTTTGAACCCTTAAGTTTGAGCTAGTGGGCTGACGTTTGAAACACTCGATCGTTGTGAATCCACCTTCCAGATGAGGTCTCTTCCAATCCTCTCGGAGTTCGTGCAGCCGAAACACGAGCTTCGAAGCATTCGGTTTCGCTCCAATAGTAGGCCTTTCTTGACTAAATTGTAACATGACGACCTATGTGATTTCGGCAGAACCTTTGAACCCTTAAGTTTGAGATTGTGGGCTGACATTCGACACACTCGATCGTTGTGAATCCACCTTTCAGATGAGGTCTCTTCCAAGCCTCTCTGAGGTCGTGCGGCCGAAACACAAGCGTCGAAGCATTCCGTTTCGCTCCAGTCGTAGGCCTTTATTGACTAAATTGTAACATGACGACCTATGTGATTTCGGCAGAACTTTTGAACCTTTAAGTTTGAGCTAATAGACTGACTTTCGACACACTCGATCGTTTTGAATCCACCTTTCAGATGAGGTCTCTTCCAAGCCTCTCAGAGGTCGTGCGGCCAAAAACACGAGCGTCGAAGCATTCCGTTTCGCTCCAGGAGTAGGCCTTTATTGACTAAATTGTCACATGATGACCTTTGTGATTTCGGCAGAACTTTTGAACCCTTAAGTTTGAGCTCGTGGCCTGACTTCGACGCACTCGATCGTTTTGAATCCACCTTTCAAATGAGGTCTCTTCCAATCCTCTCGGAGGTCGTGCGGCTGAAACACGAGCGTCGAAGCATTCCGTTTCGCTCCAGGAGTTGGCCTTTATTGACTAAATTGTCACATGATGACCTTTGTGATTTCGGCAGAACTTTTGAACCTTTAAGTTTGAGCTAGGAGACTGACATTCGACACACTCGATCGTTTTGAATCCACCTTTCAGATGACGTCTTTTCCAAGCTTCTCGGAGGTCGTGCGGCCGAAACACGAGCGTCGAAGCATTCCGTTTCGCTCCAGTAGTTGGCCTTTATTGACTAAATTGTAACATGACGACCTATGTGATTTCGGCAGAACTTTTGAACCCTTAAGTTTGAACTAGTGGGCTGACGTTTGACACACTCGATCGTTGTGAATCCACCTTTCAGATGAGGTCTCTTCCAAGCCTCTCGGAGGTCGTGCGGCCGAAACACGAGCGTCGAAGCATTCCGTTTCGCTCCAGTAGTAGGCCTATATTGACTAAATTGTAACATGACGACCTATGTGATTTCGGCAGAACCTTTGAACCCTTAAGTTTGAGCTTGAAGGCTGACATTCGACACACTCGATCGTTTTGAATCCACCTTTCAGATGACGTCTTTTCCAAGCCTCTCGGAGGTCCTGCGGCCGAAACACGAGCGTCGAAGCATTCCGTTTCCCTCCAGTAGGAGGCCTTTATTGACTAAATTGTAACATGACGACCTATGTGATTTCGGCAGAACTTTTGAACCTTTAAGTTTGAGCTAATAGACTGACTTTCGACACACTCGATCGTTTTGAATCCACCTTTCAGATGAGGTCTCTTCCAAGCCTCTCGGAGGTCGTGCGGCTGAAACACGAGCGTCGAAGCATTCCGTTTCGCTCCAGGAGTAGGCCTTTATTGACTAAATTGTAACATGACGACCTATGTGATTTCGGCAGAACTTTTGAACCCTTAAGTTTGAGCTCGTGGGCTGACTTCGACGCACTCGATCGTTTTGAATCCACCTTTCAAATGAGGTCTCTTCCAATCCTCTCGGAGGTCGTGCGGCTGAAACACGAGCGTCGAAGCATTCCGTTTCGCTCCAGGAGTAGGCCTTTATTGACTAAATTGTAACATGACGACCTATGTGATTTCGGCAGAACTTTTGATCCCTTAAGTTTGAGATTATGGGCTGACGTTCGACACACTCGATCGTTGTGAATCCACCTTTCAGATGAGGTCTCTTCCAAGCCTCTCGTAAATCGTGCGACCGAAACACGAGCGTCGAAGCATTCCGTTTCGCTCCATTACTAGTCCTTTATTGACTAAATTGTAACATGACGACCTATGTGATTTCGGCAGAACTTTTTGAACCCTTAAGTTTGAGCTTGTGGGCTGACGTTCGACACACTCGATCGTTGTGAATCCACCTTTCAGATGAGGTCTCTTCCAAGCCTCTCGGAGGTCGTGCGGCTGAAACACGAGCGTCGTAGCATTCCGTTTCGCTCCAGTAGTTGGCCTTTATTGACTAAATTGAAACATGACGACCTATGTGATTTCGGCAGAACTTTTGAACCCTTACGTTTGAGCTAGTCGGCTGACGTTTGACACACTCGATCGTTGTGAATCCACCTTTCAGATGAGGTCTCTTCCAATCCTCTCGGAGTTCGTGCAGCCAAAACACGAGCTTCGAAGTATTCCGTTTCGCTCCAATAGTAGGCCTTTCTTGACTAAATTGTAACATGACGACCTATGTGATTTCGGCAGAACTTTTGAACCCTTAAGTTTGACATTGTGGGCTGACGTTCGACACACTCGATCGTTGTGAATCCACCTTTCAGATGAGGTCTCTTCCAAGCCTCTCGGAGGTCGTGCAGCCGAAACACGAGCTTCGAAGCATTCCGTTTCGCTCCAGGAGTAGGCCTTTATTGACTAAATTGTCACATGATGACCTTTGTGATTTCGGCAGAACTTTTGAACCCTTAAGTTTGAGCTTGTGGGCTGACGTTCGACACACTCGATCGTTGTGAAACCACCTTTCAGATGAGGTCTCTTCCAAGCCTCTCAGAGGTCGTGCAGCCGAAACACGAGCTTCGAAGCATTCCGTTTCGCTCCAGGAGTAGGCCTTTATTGACTAAATTGTAACATGTCGACCTATGTGATTTCAGCAGAACTTTAGAACCCTTAAGTTTTAGCTAGTAGGCTGACATTCGACACACACGATCGTTTTGAATCCACCTTTCAGATGAGGTCTCTTCCAATCCTCTCGGAGTTCGTGCAGCCAAAACACGAGCTTCGAACCATTCCGTTTCGCTCCAGTAGTTGGCCTTTATTGACTAAATTGTAACATGACGACCTATGTGATTTCGGCAGAACTTTTGAACCCTTAAGTTTGAGCTTGTGGGCTGACGTTCGACACACTCGATCGTTGTGAATCCACCTTTCAGATGAGGTCTCTTCCAAGCCTCTCGGAGGTCGTGCGGCTCAAACACGAGCGTCGAAGCCTTCCGTTTCGCTCCAGTAGTTGGCCTTTATTGACTAAATTGAAACATGACGACCTATGTGATTTCGGCAGAACTTTTGAACCCTTAAGTTTGAGATTGTGGGCTGACGTTCGACACACTCGATCGTTGTGAATCCACCTTTCAGATGAGGTCTCTTCCAAGCCTCTCGGAGGTCGTGCAGCCGAAACACGAGCTTCGAAGCATTCCGTTTCGCTCCAGGAGTAGGCCTTTATTGACTAAATTGTCACATGATGACCTTTATGATTTCGGCAGAACTTTTGAACCTTTAAGTTTGAGCTTGTAGACTGACATTCGACACACTCGATCGTTTTGAATCCACCTTTCAGATGAGGTCTCTTGCAATCCTCTCGGAGTTCGTGCGGCCGAGCGGCGACTGTCAAAGCATTCAGTTTCGCTCCAGTAGTAGGCCTTTATTGACTAAATTGTAACATGTCGACCTATGTGATTTCGGCAGAACTTTTGAACCCTTAAGTTTGAACTAGTGGGCTGACGTTTGACACACTCGATCGTTGTGAATCCACCTTTCAGATGAGGTCTCTTCCCAGCCTCTCGGAGGTCGTGCGGCCGAAACACGAGCGTCGAAGCATTCCGTTTCGCTCCAGTACTAGGCCTATATTGACTAAATTGTAACATGACGACCTATGTGATTTCGGCAGAACTTTTGAACCCTTACGTTTGAGCTTGTAGATTGACATTCGACACACTCGATCGTTTTGAATCCACCTTTCAGTTGAGGTCTCTTGCAATCCTCTCGGAGTTCGTGGGGCCGAGTGGCGACTGTCAAAGCATTCCGTTTCGCTCCAGTAGTAGGCCTTTATTGACTAAATTGTAACATGTCGACCTATGTGATTTCGGCAGAACTTTAGAACCCTTAAGTTTGAGCTAGTAGGCTGACCTTCGAGACACTCGATCGTTTTGAATCCACCTTTCAGATGACGTCTTTTCCAAGTTTCTCGGAGGTCATGCGGCCGAAACACGAGCGTCGAAGCATTCCGTTTCGCTCCAGGAGGAGGCCTTTATTGACGAAATTGTAACATGACGACTTATGTGATTTAGGCAGAACTTTTGAACCTTTAAGTTTGAGCTAGTAGACTGACATTCGACACACTCGATCGTTTTGAATCCACCTTTCAGATGAGGTCTCTTCCAAGCCTCTCGGAGGTCGTGCGGCCGAAACACGACCGTCGAAGCATTCCGTTTCGCTCCAGTAGTAGGCCTATATTGACTAAATTGTAACATGACGACCTATGTGATTTCGGCAGAACTTTTGAACCCTTAAGTTTGAACTAGTGGGCTGACGTTTGACACACTCGATCGTTGTGAATCCACCTTTCAGATGACGTCTTTTCGAAGCCTCTCGGAGGTCCTGCGGCCGAAACACGACCGTCGAAGCATTCCGTTTCGCTCCAGGAGTAGGCCTTTATTGACTAAATTGTCACATGATGACCTTTGTGATTTCGGCAGAACTTTTGAACCTTTAAGTTTGAGCTAGGAGACTGACATTCGACACACTCGATCGTTTTGAATCCACCTTTCAGATGACGTCTTTTCCAAGCTTCTCGGAGGTCGTGCGGCCGAAACACGAGCGTCGAAGCATTCCGTTTCGCTCCAGTAGTTGGCCTTTATTGACTAAATTGTAACATGACGACCTATGTGATTTCGGCAGAACTTTTGATCCCTTAAGTTTGAGCTTGTGGGCTGATGTTCGACACACTCGATCGTTTTGAATCCACCTTTCAAATGAGGTCTCTTCCAATCCTCTCGGAGGTCGTGCGGCTGAAACACGAGCGTCGAAGCATTCCGTTTCGCTCCAGGAGTAGGCCTTTATTGACTAAATTGTAACATGACGACCTATGTGATTTCGGCAGAACTTTTGAACCCTTAAGTTTGAGCTAGTGGGCTGACGTTTGACACACTCGATCGTTGTGAATCCACCTTTCAGATGAGGTCTCTTCCAAGCCTCTCGGAGGTCGTGCGGCTGAAACACGAGCGTCGAAGCATTCCGTTTCGCTCCAGTAGTATGCCTTTATTGACTAAATTGAAACATGACGACCTATGTGATTTCGGCAGAACTTTTGAACCCTTAAGTTTGAGCTAGTGGGCTGACGTTCGACACACTCGATCGTTGTGAATCCACCTTTCAGATGAGGTCTCTTCCAA
>NW_026904152.1:0-96444 GCF_024500275.1 Phycodurus eques | reverse complement strand
GATCGTTTTGAATCCACCTTTCAGATGAGGTCTCTTCCAAGCCTCTCGGAGGTCGTGCGGCTGAAACACGAGCGTCGTAGCATTCCGTTTCGCTCCAGTAGTTGGCCTTTATTGACTAAATTGAAACATGACGACCTATGTGATTTCGGCAGAACTTTTGAACCCTTAACTTTGAGATTGTGGGCTGACGTTCGACACACTCGATCGTTGTGAATCCACCTTTCAGATGAGGTCTCTTGCAAGCCTCTCGGAGGTCGTGCAGCCGAAACACGAGCTTCGAAGCATTCCGTTTCGCTCCAGGAGTAGGCCTTTATTGACTAAATTGTCACATGATGACCTTTGTGATTTCGGCAGAACTTTTGAACCTTTAAGTTTGAGCTAGTAGACCGACATTCGACACACTCGATCGTTTTGAATCCACCTTTCAGATGAGGTCTCTTGCAATCCTCTCGGAGTTCGTGCGGCCGAGCGGCGACTTTCAAAGCATTCAGTTTCGCTCCAGTCGTAGGCCTTTATTGACTAAATTGTAACATGTCGACCTTTGTGATTTCGGCAGAACTTTAGAACCCTTAAGTTTGAGCTAGTAGGCTGACATTCGACACACTCGATCGTTTTGAATCCACCTTTCAGATGAGGTCTCTTCCAAGCCTCTCGGAGGTCGTGCGGCTGAAACACGAGCATCGAAGCATTCCGTTTCGCTCCAGTAGTAGGCCTTTATTGACTAAATTGAAACATGACGACTTTTGTGATTTCGGCAGAACTTTGGAACCCTTAAGTTTGAGCTAGTGGGCTGACGTTCGACACACTCGATCGTTGTGAATCCACCTTTCAGATGAGGTCTCTTCCAATCCTCTCGGAGGTCCTGCGGCCGAAACACGAGCGTCGAAGCATTCCGTTTCCCTCCAGTAGGAGGCCTTTATTGACTAAATTGTAACATGACGACCTATGTGATTTCGGCAGAACTTTTGAACCTTTAAGTTTGAGCTAATAGACTGACTCTCGACACACTCGATCATTTTGAATCCACCTTTCAGATGAGGTCTCTTGCAATCCTCTCGGAGGTCGTGCGGCCGAGCGGCGACTGTCAAAGCATTCAGTTTCGCTCCAGTAGTAGGCCTTTATTGACTAAATTGTAACATGTCGACCTATGTGATTTCGGCAGAACTTTAGAACCCTATAGTTTGAGCTAGTAGGCTGACCTTCGAGACACTCGATCGTTTTGAATCCACCTTTCAGATGACGTCTTTTCCAAGCTTCTCGGAGGTCGTGCGGCCGAAACACGAGCGTCGAAGCATTCCGTTTCGCTCCAGTAGTAGGCCTATATTGACTAAATTGTAACATGACGACTTATGTGATTTCGGCAGAACTTTTGAACCCTTAAGTTTGAGCTTGAAGGCTGACATTCGACACACTCGATCGTTTTGAATCCACCTTTCAGATGACGTCTTTTCCAAGCCTCTCGGAGGTCGTGCGGCTGAAACACGAGCGTCGAAGCATTCCGTTTCGCTCCAGTAGTAGGCCTTTATTGACTAAATTGAAACATGACGACCTATGTGATTTCGGCAGAACTTTTGAACACTTAAGTTTGAACTAGTGGGCTGACGTTCGACACACTCGATCGTTGTGAATCCACCTTTCAGATGAGGTCTCTTCCAAGCCTCTCGGAGGTCGTGCGGCTGAAACACGAGCATCGAAGCATTCCGTTTCGCTCCAGTAGTAGGCCTTTATTGACTAAATTGAAACATGACGACTTTTGTGATTTCGGCAGAACTTTGGAACCCTTAAGTTTGAGCTAGTGGGCTGACGTTCGACACACTCGATCGTTCTGAATCCACCTTTCAGATGACGTCTTTTCCAAGCCTCTCGGAGGTCCTGCGGCCGAAACACGAGCGTCGAAGCATTCCGTTTCCCTCCAGTAGGAGGCCTTTATTGACTAAATTGTAACATGACGACCTATGTGATTTCGGCAGAACTTTTGAACCTTTAAGTTTGAGCTAATAGACTGACTTTCGACACACTCGATCGTTTTGAATCCACCTTTCAGATGAGGTCTCTTCCAAGCCTCTCGGAGGTCGTGCGGCCGAAAACACGAGCGTCGAAGCATTCCATTTCGCTCCAGTCGTAGGCCTTTATTGACTAAATTGTAACATGACGACCGATATGATTTCGGCAGAACTTTTGAACCCTTAAGTTTGAGATTGTGGGCTGACGTTCGACACACTCGATCGTTGTGAATCCACCTTTCAGATGAGGTCTCTTCCAAGCCTCTCGTAAGTCGTGCGACCGAAACACGAGCGTTGAAGCATTCCGTTTCGCTCCATTACTAGTCCTTTATTGACTAAATTGTAACATGACGACCTATGTGATTTCGGCAGAACTTTTGAACCCTTAAGTTTTAGCTTGTGGGCTGACGTTCGACACACTCGATCGTTGTGAATCCACCTTTCAGATGAGGTCTCTTCCAAGCCTCTCGGAGGTCGTGCGGCTGAAACACGAGCGTCGTAGCATTCCGTTTCGCTCCAGTAGTTGGCCTTTATTGACTAAATTGAAACATGACGACCTATGTGATTTCGGCAGAACTTTTGAACCCTTAAGTTTGAGCTAGTGGGCTGACGTTTGACACACTCGATCGTTGTGAATCCACCTTTCAGATGAGGTCTCTTCCAATCCTCTCTGAGTTCGTGCAGCCGAAACACGAGCTTCGAAGCATTCCGTTTCGCTCCAATAGTAGGCCTTTCTTGACTAAATTGTAACATGACGACCTATGTGATTTCGGCAGAACTTTTGAACCCTTAAGTTTGAGATTGTGGGCTGACGTTCGACACACTCGATCGTTGTGAATCCACCTTTCAGATGAGGTCTCTTCCAAGCCTCTCGGAGGTCGTGCAGCCGAAACACGAGCTTCGAAGCATTCCGTTTCGCTCCAGGAGTAGGCCTTTATTGACTAAATTGTCACATGATGACCTTTGTGATTTCAGCAGGACTTTTGAACCTTTAAGTTTGAGCTAGTAGACCGACATTCGACACACTCGATCGTTTTGAATCCACCTTTCAGATGAGGTCTCTTGCAATCCTCTCGGAGTTCGTGCGGCCGAGCGGCGACTGTCAAAGCATTCAGTTTCGCTCCAGTCGTAGGCCTTTATTGACTAAATTGTAACATGTCGACCTTTGTGATTTCGGCAGAACTTTAGAACCCTTAAGTTTGAGCTAGTAGGCTGACATTCGACACACTCGATCGTTTTGAATCCACCTTTCAGATGAGGTCTCTTCCAAGCCTCTCGGAGGTCGTGCGGCTGAAACACGAACGTCGAAGCATTCCGTTTCGCTCCAGTAGTAGGCCTTTATTGACTAAATTGAAACATGACGACCTATGTGATTTCGGCAGAACTTTTGAACCCTTAAGTTTGAACTAGTGGGCTGACGTTCGACACACTCGATCGTTGTGAATCCACCTTTCAGATGAGGTCTCTTCCAAGCCTCTCGGAGGTCGTGCGGCTGAAACGCGAGCATCGAAGCATTCCGTTTCGCTCCAGTAGTAGGCCTTTATTGACTAAATTGAAACATGACGACTTTTGTGATTTCGGCAGAACTTTGGAACCCTTAAGTTTGAGCTAGTGGGCTGACGTTCGACACACTCGATCGTTGTGAATCCACCTTTCAGATGACGTCTTTTCCAAGCCTCTCGGAGGTCCTGCGGCCGAAACACGAGCGTCGAAGCATTCCGTTTCCCTCCAGTAGGAGGCCTTCATTGACTAAATTGTAACATGACGACCTATGTGATTTCGGCAGAACTTTTGAACCTTTAAGTTTGAACTAATAGACTGACTTTCGACACACTCGATCGTTTTGAATCCACCTTTCAGATGAGGTCTCTTCCAAGCCTCTCGGAGGTCGTGCGGCCGAAAACACGAGCGTCGAAGCATTCCATTTCGCTCCAGTAGTAGGCCTACATTGACTAATTTGTAACATGACGACCTATGTGATTTCGGCAGAACTTTTGAACCCTTAAGTTTGAGCTCGTGGGCTGACTTCGACGCACTCGATCGTTTTGAATCCACCTTTCAAATGAGGTCTCTTCCAATCCTCTCGGAGGTCGTGCGGCTGAAACACGAGCGTCGAAGCATTCCGTTTCGCTCCAGGAGTAGGCCTTTATTGACTAAATTTTAACATGACGACCTGTGAGATTTCGGCAGAACTTTTGAACCCTTAAGTTTGAGCTAGTGGTCTGACGTTTGACACACTCGATCGTTGTGAATCCACCTTTCAGATGAGGTCTCTTCCAAGCCTCTCGGAGGTCGTGCGGCCGAAACACAAGCGTCGAAGCATTCCGTTTCGCTCCAGTCGTAGGCCTTTCTTGACTAAATTGTAACATGACGACCTATGTGATTTCGGCAGAACTTTTGAACCCTTAAGTTTGAGATTGTGGGCTGACGTTCGACACACTCGATCGTTGTGAATCCACCTTTCAGATGAGGTCTCTTCCAAGCCTCTCGGAGGTCGTGCAGCCGAAACACGAGCTTCGAAGCATTCCGTTTCGCTCCAGGAGTAGGCCTTTATTGACTAAATTGTCACATGATGACCTTTGTGATTTCGGCAGAACTTTTGAACCTTTAAGTTTGAGCTAGTAGACCGACATTCGACACACTCGATCGTTTTGAATCCACCTTTCAGATGAGGTCTCTTGCAATCCTCTCGGAGTTCGTGCGGCCGAGCGGCGACTGTCAAAGCATTCAGTTTCGCTCCAGTCGTAGGCCTTTATTGACTAAATTGTAACATGTCGACCTTTGTGATTTCGGCAGAACTTTAGAACCCTTAAGTTTGAGCTAGTAGGCTGACATTCGACACACTCGATCGTTTTGAATCCACCTTTCAGATGAGGTCTCTTCCAAGCCTCTCGGAGGTCGTGCGGCTGAAACACGAGCGTCGAAGCATTCCGTTTCGCTCCAGTAGTAGGCCTTTATTGACTAAATTGAAACATGACGACCTATGTGATTTCGGCAGAACTTTTGAACCCTTAAGTTTGAACTAGTGGGCTGACGTTCGACACACTCGATCGTTGTGAATCCACCTTTCAGATGAGGTCTCTTCCAAGCCTCTCGGAGGTCGTGCGGCTGAAACGCGAGCATCGAAGCATTCCGTTTCGCTCCAGTAGTAGGCCTTTATTGACTAAATTGAAACATGACGACTTTTGTGATTTCGGCAGAACTTTGGAACCCTTAAGTTTGAGCTAGTGGGCTGACGTTCGACACACTCGATCGTTGTGAATCCACCTTTCAGATGACGTCTTTTCCAAGCCTCTCGGAGGTCCTGCGGCCGAAACACGAGCGTCGAAGCATTCCGTTTCCCTCCAGTAGGAGGCCTTTATTGACTAAATTGTAACATGACGACCTATGTGATTTCGGCAGAACTTTTGAACCTTTAAGTTTGAACTAATAGACTGACTTTCGACACACTCGATCGTTTTGAATCCACCTTTCAGATGAGGTCTCTTCCAAGCCTCTCGGAGGTCGTGCGGCCGAAAACACGAGCGTCGAAGCATTCCATTTCGCTCCAGTAGTAGGCCTACATTGACTAATTTGTAACATGACGACCTATGTGATTTCGGCAGAACTTTTGAACCCTTAAGTTTGAGCTCGTGGGCTGACTTCGACGCACTCGATCGTTTTGAATCCACCTTTCAAATGAGGTCTCTTCCAATCCTCTCGGAGGTCGTGCGGCTGAAACACGAGCGTCGAAGCATTCCGTTTCGCTCCAGGAGTAGGCCTTTATTGACTAAATTTTAACATGACGACCTGTGAGATTTCGGCAGAACTTTTGAACCCTTAAGTTTGAGCTAGTGGTCTGACGTTTGACACACTCGATCGTTGTGAATCCACCTTTCAGATGAGGTCTCTTCCAAGCCTCTCGGAGGTCGTGCGGCCGAAACACAAGCGTCGAAGCATTCCGTTTCGCTCCAGTCGTAGGCCTTTATTGACTAAATTGTAACATGACGACCGATATGATTTCGGCAGAACTTTTGAACCCTTAAGTTTGAGATTGTGGGCTGACGTTCGACACACTCGATCGTTGTGAATCCACCTTTCAGGTGAGGTCTCATCCAAGCCTCTCGTAAGTCGTGCGACCGAAACACGAGCGTCGAAGCATTCCGTTTCGCTCCATTACTAGTCCTTTATTGACTAAATTGTAACATGACGACCTATGTGATTTCGGCAGAACTTTTGAACCCTTAAGTTTTAGCTTGTGGGCTGACGTTCGACACACTCGATCGTTGTGAATCCACCTTTCAGATGAGGTCTCTTTCAAGCCTCTCGGAGGTCGTGCGGCTGAAACACGAGCGTCGTAGCATTCCGTTTCGCTCCAGTAGTTGGCCTTTATTGACTAAATTGAAACATGACGATCTATGTGATTTCGGCAGAACTTTTGAACCCTTAAGTTTGAGCTAGTGGGCTGACGTTTGACACACTCGATCGTTGTGAATCCACCTTTCAGATGAGGTCTCTTCCAATCCTCTCGGAGTTCGTGCAGCCGAAACACGAGCTTCGAAGCATTCCGTTTCGCTCCAATAGTAGGCCTTTCTTGACTAAATTGTAACATGACGACCTATGTGATTTCGGCAGAACTTTTGAACCCTTAAGTTTGAGATTGTGGGCTGACTTTCGACACACTCGATCGTTGTGAATCCACCTTTCAGATGAGGTCTCTTCCAAGCCTCTCGGAGGTTGTGCAGCCGAAACACGAGCTTCGAAGCATTCCGTTTCGCTCCAGGAGTAGGCTTTTATTGACTAAATTGTCACATGATGACCTTTGTGATTTCGGCAGAACTTTTGAACCTTTAAGTTTGAGCTAGTAGACCGACATTCGACACACTCGATCGTTTTGAATCCACCTTTCAGATGAGGTCTCTTGCAATCCTCTCGGAGTTCGTGCGGCCGAGCGGCGACTTTCAAAGCATTCAGTTTCGCTCCAGTCGTAGGCCTTTATTGACTAAATTGTAACATGTCGACCTTTGTGATTTCGGCAGAACTTTAGAACCCTTAAGTTTGAGCTAGTGGGCTGACGTTCGACACACTCGATCGTTGTGAATCCACCTTTCAGATGAGGTCTCTTCCAATCCTCTCGGAGGTCCTGCGGCCGAAACACGAGCGTCGAAGCATTCCGTTTCCCTCCAGTAGGAGGCCTTTATTGACTAAATTGTAACATGACGACCTATGTGATTTCGGCAGAACTTTTGAACCTTTAAGTTTGAGCTAATAGACTGACTCTCGACACACTCGATCATTTTGAATCCACCTTTTAGATGAGGTCTCTTGCAATCCTCTCGGAGGTCGTGCGGCCGAGCGGCGACTGTCAAAGCATTCAGTTTCGCTCCAGTAGTAGGCCTTTATTGACTAAATTGTAACATGTCGACCTATGTGATTTCGGCAGAACTTTAGAACCCTATAGTTTGAGCTAGTAGGCTGACCTTCGAGACACTCGATCGTTTTGAATCCACCTTTCAGATGACGTCTTTTCCAAGCTTCTCGGAGGTCGTGCGGCCGAAACACGAGCGTCGAAGCATTCCGTTTCGCTCCAGTAGTAGGCCTATATTGACTAAATTGTAACATGACGACTTATGTGATTTCGGCAGAACTTTTGAACCCTTAAGTTTGAGCTTGAAGGCTGACATTCGACACACTCGATCGTTTTGAATCCACCTTTCAGATGACGTCTTTTCCAAGCCTCTCGGAGGTCCTGCGGCCAAAACACGAGCGTCGAAGCATTCCGTTTCCCTCCAGTAGGAGGCCTTTATTGACTAAATTGTAACATGACGACCTATGTGATTTCGGCAGAACTTTTGAACCTTTAAGTTTGAGCTAATAGACTGACTTTCGACACACTCGATCGTTTTGAATCCACCTTTCAGATGAGGTCTCTTCCAAGCCTCTCGGAGGTCATGCGGCCGAAAACACGAGCGTCGAAGCATTCCATTTCGCTCCAGTAGTAGGCCTACATTGACTAATTTGTAACATGACGACTTATGTGATTTCGGCAGAACTTTTGAACCCTTAAGTTTGAGCTCGTGGGCTGACTTCGACGCACACGATCGTTTTGAATCCACCTTTCAAATGAGGTCTCTTCCAATCCTCTCGGAGGTCGTGCGGCTGAAACACGAGCGTCGAAGCATTCCGTTTCGCTCCAGGAGTAGGCCTTTATTGACTAAATTGTAACATGACGACCTATGTGATTTCGGCAGAACTTTTGAACCTTTAAGTTTGAGCTAATAGACTGACTTTCGACACACTCGATCGTTTTGAATCCACCTTTCAGATGAGGTCTCTTCCAAGCCTCTCGGAGGTCGTGCGGCCGAAAACACGAGCGTCGAAGCATTCCATTTCGCTCCAGTCGTAGGCCTTTATTGACTAAATTGTAACATGACGACCGATATGATTTCGGCAGAACTTTTGAACCCTTAAGTTTGAGATTGTGGGCTGACGTTCGACACACTCGATCGTTGTGAATCCACCTTTCAGATGAGGTCTCTTCCAAGCCTCTCGTAAGTCGTGCGACCGAAACACGAGCGTCGAAGCATTCCGTTTCGCTCCATTACTAGTCCTTTATTGACTAAATTGTAACATGACGACCTATGTGATTTCGGCAGAACTTTTGAACCCTTAAGTTTTAGCTTGTGGGCTGACGTTCGACACACTCGATCGTTGTGAATCCACCTTTCAGATGAGGTCTCTTTCAAGCCTCTCGGAGGTCGTGCGGCTGAAACACGAGCGTCGTAGCATTCCGTTTCGCTCCAGTAGTTGGCCTTTATTGACTAAATTGAAACATGACGATCTATGTGATTTCGGCAGAACTTTTGAACCCTTAAGTTTGAGCTAGTGGGCTGACGTTTGACACACTCGATCGTTGTGAATCCACCTTTCAGATGAGGTCTCTTCCAATCCTCTCGGAGTTCGTGCAGCCGAAACACGAGCTTCGAAGCATTCCGTTTCGCTCCAATAGTAGGCCTTTCTTGACTAAATTGTAACATGACGACCTATGTGATTTCGGCAGAACTTTTGAACCCTTAAGTTTGAGATTGTGGGCTGACTTTCGACACACTCGATCGTTGTGAATCCACCTTTCAGATGAGGTCTCTTCCAAGCCTCTCGGAGGTCGTGCAGCCGAAACACGAGCTTCGAAGCATTCCGTTTCGCTCCAGGAGTAGGCCTTTATTGACTAAATTTTCACATGATGACCTTTGTGATTTCGGCAGAACTTTTGAACCTTTAAGTTTGAGCTAGTAGACCGACATTCGACACACTCGATCGTTTTGAATCCACCTTTCAGATGAGGTCTCTTGCAATCCTCTCGGAGTTCGTGCGGCCGAGCGGCGACTTTCAAAGCATTCAGTTTCGCTCCAGTCGTAGGCCTTTATTGACTAAATTGAAACATGACGACCTATGTGATTTCGGCAGAACTTTTGAACCCTTAAGTTTGAACTAGTGGGCTGACGTTCGACACACTCGATCGTTTTGAATCCACCTTTCAGATGAGGTCTCTTCCAAGCCTCTCGGAGGTCGTGCGGCTGAAACGCGAGCATCGAAGCATTCCGTTTCGCTCCAGTAGTAGGCCTTTATTGACTAAATTGAAACATGACGACTTTTGTGATTTCGGCAGAACTTTGGAACCCTTAAGTTTGAGCTAGTGGGCTGACGTTCGACACACTCGATCGTTGTGAATCCACCTTTCAGATGAGGTCTCTTCCAAGCCTCTCGGAGGTCGTGCGGCCGAAAACACGAGCGTCGAAGCATTCCATTTCGCTCCAGTAGTAGACCTACATTGACTAATTTGTAACATGACGACCTATGTGATTTCGGCAGAACTTTTGAACCCTTAAGTTTGAACTAGTGGGCTGACGTTCGACACACTCGATCGTTGTGAATCCACCTTTCAGATGAGGTCTCTTCCAAGCCTCTCGGAGGTCGTGCGGCCGAAACACAAGCGTTGAAGCATTCCGTTTCGCTCCATTCTTAGGCCTTTATTGACTAAATTGTAACATGACGACCGATATGATTTCGGCAGAGCTTTTGAACCCTGAAGTTTGAGCTAGTGGGCTGACGTTCGACACACTCGATCGTTGTGAATCCACCTTTCAGATGAGGTCTCTTCCAATCCTCTCGGAGTTCGTGCAGCCGAAACCCGAGCTTCGAAGCATTCCGTTTCGCTCCAGTGGTAGGCCTTTATTGACTAAATTGCAACATGTCGACCTATGTGATTTCGGCAGAACTTTAGAACCCTTAAGTTTGAGCTAGTAGGCAGACCTTCGAAACACTCGATCGTTTTGAATCCACCTTTCAGATGACGTCTTTTCCAAGCTTCTCGGAGATCGTGCGGCAGAAACACGAGCGTCGTAGCATTCCGTTTAGCTCCCGTAGGAAGCCTTTATTGACTAAATTGTAACATGACGACCTATGTGATTTAGGCAGAACTTTTGAACCTTTAAGTTTGAGCTAGTAGACTGACATTCGACACACTCGATCGTTTTGAATCCACCTTTCAGATGAGGTCTCTTCCAAGCCTCTCGGAGGTCGTGCGGCTGAAACACGAGCGTCGAAGCATTCCGTTTCGCTCCAGTAGTAGGCCTTTATTGACTAAATTAATACATGACGACCTATGTGATTTCGGCAGAACTTTTGATCCCTTAAGTTTGAGCTAGTGGGCTGACGTTCGACACACTCGATCGTTGTGAATCCACCTTTCAGATGATGTCTCTTCCAAACCTCTCGGAGTTCGTGCAGCCAAAACACGAGCTTCGAAGCATTCCGTTTCGCTCCAGTAGTTGGCCTTTATTGACTAAATTGCAACATGTCGACCTATGTGATTTCGGCAGAACTTTAGAACCCTTAAGTTTGAGCTAGTAGGCAGACCTTCGAAACACTCGATCGTTTTGAATCCACCTTTCAGATGACGTCTTTTCCAAGCTTCTCGGAGATCGTGCGGCAGAAACACGAGCGTCGTAGCATTCCGTTTAGCTCCCGTAGGAAGCCTTTATTGACTAAATTGTAACATGACGACCTATGTGATTTAGGCAGAACTTTTGAACCTTTAAGTTTGAGCTAGTAGACTGACATTCGACACACTCGATCGTTTTGAATCCACCTTTCAGATGAGGTCTCTTCCAAGCCTCTCGGAGGTCGTGCGGCTGAAACACGAGCGTCGAAGCATTCCGTTTCGCTCCAGTAGTAGGCCTTTATTGACTAAATTAATACATGACGACCTATGTGATTTCGGCAGAACTTTTGATCCCTTAAGTTTGAGCTAGTGGGCTGACGTTCGACACACTCGATCGTTGTGAATCCACCTTTCAGATGATGTCTCTTCCAAACCTCTCGGAGTTCGTGCAGCCAAAAGACGAGCTTCGAAGCATTCCGTTTCGCTCCAGTAGTTGGCCTTTATTGACTAAATTGTAACATGACGACCTATGTGATTTATGCAGAACTTTTGAACCCTTAAGTTTGAACTAGTGGGCTGACGTTCGACACACTCCATCTTTGGGAATCCACCTTTCAGATGAGGTCTCTTCCAAACCTCTCGTAGGTCGTGCGGCCGAAACACGAGCATTCCGTTTCGCTCCAGTACTAGTCCTTTGACTAAATTGTAACATGATTCCCGATGTGATTTCGGCAGAACTTTTGAACTCTTAAGTTTGAGATTGTGGGCTGACGTTCGACACACTCGATCGTTGTGAATCCACCTTTCAGATGAGGTCTCTTCCAAGCGTCTCGGAGGTCGTGCGGCTGAAACACGAGCGTCGAAGCATTCCGTTTCGCTCCAGTAGTAGGCCTTTATTGACTAAATTGAAACATGACGACCTATGTGATTTCGGCAGAACTTTGGAACCCTTAAGTTTGAGCTAGTGGGCTGACGTTCGACACACTCGATCGTTGTGAATCTTCCTTTCAGATGAGGTCTCTTCCAAGCCTCTCGGAGGTCTTGCGGTCGAAACACAAGCGTCGAAGCATTCCGTTTCGCTCCAGTCGTAGGCCTTTATTGACTAAATTGTAACATGACGACCGATATGATTTCGGCAGAACTTTTGAACCCTTAAGTTTGAGATTGTGGGCTGACGTTCGACACACTCGATCGTTGGGAATCCACCTTTCAGATGAGTTCTCTTCCATGCCTCTCGGAGGTCGTGCGGAGGAAACACAAGCGCCGAAGCATTCCGTTTCGCTCCAGTCTTAGGCCTTTATTGACTAAATTGTAACATGACGACCGATATGATTTCGGCAGAGCTTTTGAACCCTTAAGTTTGAGCTAGTGGGCTGACGTTCGACACACTTGATCGTTGTGAATCCACCTTTCAGATGATGTCTCTTCCAATCCTCTCGGAGTTCGTGCAGCCGAAACACGAGCTTCGAAGCATTCCGTTTCGCTCCAGTAGTTGGCCTTTATTGACTAAATTGTAACATGACGACCTATGTGATTTATGCGAACTTTTGATCCCTTAAGTTTGAACTAGTGGGCTGACGTTCGACACACTCGATCGTTGGGAATCCACCTTTCAGATGAGGTCTCTTCCAAACCTCTCGTAGGTCGTGCGGCCGAAACACGAGCGTCGAAGCATTCCGTTTCGCTCCAGGACGAGTCCTTTGACTAAATTGTAACATGACGACCTATGTGATTTCGGCAGAACTTTAGAACCCTTAAGTTTGAGCTAATAGGCTGACATTCGACACACTCGATCGTTTTGAATCCACCTTTCAGATGAGGTCTCTTCCAAACCTCTCGTAGGTCGTGCGGCCGAAACACGAGCATTCCGTTTCGCTCCAGTACTAGTCCTTTGACTAAATTGTAACATGATTCCCGATGTGATTTCGGCAGAACTTTTGAACTCTTAAGTTTGAGATTGTGGGCTGACGTTCGACACACTCGATCGTTGTGAATCCACCTTTCAGATGAGGTCTCTTCCAAGCGTCTCGGAGGTCGTGCGGCTGAAACACGAGCGTCGAAGCATTCCGTTTCGCTCCAGTAGTAGGCCTTTATTGACTAAATTGAAACATGACGACCTATGTGATTTCGGCAGAACTTTGGAACCCTTAAGTTTGAGCTAGTGGGCTGACGTTCGACACACTCGATCGTTGTGAATCTTCCTTTCAGATGAGGTCTCTTCCAAGCCTCTCGGAGGTCTTGCGGTCGAAACACAAGCGTCGAAGCATTCCGTTTCGCTCCAGTCGTAGGCCTTTATTGACTAAATTGTAACATGACGACCGATATGATTTCGGCAGAACTTTTGAACCCTTAAGTTTGAGATTGTGGGCTGACGTTCGACACACTCGATCGTTGGGAATCCACCTTTCAGATGAGTTCTCTTCCATGCCTCTCGGAGGTCGTGCGGAGGAAACACAAGCGCCGAAGCATTCCGTTTCGCTCCAGTCTTAGGCCTTTATTGACTAAATTGTAACATGACGACCGATATGATTTCGGCAGAGCTTTTGAACCCTTAAGTTTGAGCTAGTGGGCTGACGTTCGACAGACTTGATCGTTGTGAATCCACCTTTCAGATGATGTCTCTTCCAATCCTCTCGGAGTTCGTGCAGCCGAAACACGAGCTTCGAAGCATTCCGTTTCGCTCCAGTAGTTGGCCTTTATTGACTAAATTGTAACATGACGACCTATGTGATTTATGCGAACTTTTGATCCCTTAAGTTTGAACTAGTGGGCTGACGTTCGACACACTCGATCGTTGGGAATCCACCTTTCAGATGAGGTCTCTTCCAAACCTCTCGTAGGTCGTGCGGCCGAAACACGAGCGTCGAAGCATTCCGTTTCGCTCCAGGACGAGTCCTTTGACTTAATTGTAACATGACGACCTATGTGATTTCGGCAGAACTTTAGAACCCTTAAGTTTGAGCTAGTAGGCTGACATTCGACACACTCGATCGTTTTGAATCCACCTTTCAGATGAGGTCTCT
Organism: Phycodurus eques; assembly: GCF_024500275.1. Taxonomy (NCBI): domain Eukaryota; kingdom Metazoa; phylum Chordata; class Actinopteri; order Syngnathiformes; family Syngnathidae; genus Phycodurus; species Phycodurus eques. The sequence goes on along the minus strand of NW_026904152.1, from coordinate 82,498 downwards.
TCCAAGCCTCTCGGAGGTCGTGCGGCTGAAACACGAGCGTCGAAGCATTCCGTTTCGTTCCAGTAGTAGGCCTTTATTGACTAAATTGAAACATGACGACCCATGTGATTTCGGCAGAACTTTTGAACCCTTAATTTTGAACTAGTGGGCTGACGTTTGACACACTCGATCGTTGTGAATCCACCTTTCAGATGAGGTCTCTTCCAAGCCTCTCGGAGGTCGTGCGGCCGAAACACGAGCGTCGAAGCATTCCGTTTCGCTCCAGTAGTAGGCCTATATTGACTAAATTGTAACATGACGACCTATGTGATTTCGGCAGAACTTTTGAACCTTTAAGTTTGAGCTTGTAGGCTGACATTCGACACACTAGATCGGTTTGAATCCACCTTTCAGATGACGTCTTTTCCAAGCCTCTCGTAAGTCGTGCGACCGAAACACGAGCGTCGAAGCATTCCGTTTCGCTCCATTACTAGTCCTTTATTGACTAAATTGTAACATGACGACCTATGTGATTTCGGCAGAACTTTTGAACCCTTAAGTTTGAGCTTGTGGGCTGACGTTCGACACACTCGATCGTTGTGAATCCACCTTTCAGATGAGGTCTCTTCCAAGCCTCTCGGAGGTCGTGCGGCTGAAACACGAGCGTCGAAGCATTCCGTTTTGCTCCAGCAGTTGGCCTTTATTGACTAAATTGAAACATGACGACCTATGTGATTTCGGCAGAACTTTTGAACCCTTAAGTTTGAGCTTGTGGGCTGACGTTCGAAACACTCGATCGTTGTGAATCCACCTTTCAGATGAGGTCTCTTCCAAGCCTCTCGGAGGTCGTGCGGCTGAAACACGAGCGTCGAAGCATTCCGTTTTGCTCCAGCAGTTGGCCTTTATTGACTAAATTGAAACATGACGACCTATGTGATTTCGGCAGAACTTTTGAACCCTTAAGTTTGAGCTAGTGGGCTGACGTTTGAAACACTCGATCGTTGTGAATCCACCTTTCAGATGAGGTCTCTTCCAATCCTCTCGGAGTTCGTGCGGCCGAGCGGCGACTGTCAAAGCATTCAGTTTCGCTCCAGTCGTAGGCCTTTATTGACTAAATTGTAACATGTCGACCTATGTGATTTCGGCAGAACTTTTGAACCCTTAAGTTTGAGCTAATAGACTGACTTTCGACACACTCGATCGTTTTGAATCCACCTTTCAGATGAGGTCTCTTCCAAGCCTCTCGGAGGTCGTGCGGCCGAAAACACAAGCGTCGAAGCATTCCGTTTCGCTCCAGTAGTTGACCTTTATTGACTAAATTGAAACATGACGACCTATGTGATTTCGGCAGAACTTTTGAACCCTTAAGTTTGAGCTAGTGGGCTGACGTTTGAAACACTCGATCGTTGTGAATCCACCTTTCACATGAGGTCTCTTCCAATCCTCTCGGAGTTCGTGCAGCCGAAACACGAACTTCGAAGCATTCCGTTTCGCTCCAGGAGTAGGCCTTTCTTGACTAAATTGTAACATGACGACCTATGTGATTTCGGCAGAACTTTTGAACCCTTAAGTTTGAGCTTGTGGGCTGACGTTCGAAACACTCGATCGTTGTGAATCCACCTTTCAGATGAGGTCTCTTCCAAGCCTCTCGGAGGTCGTGCGGCTGAAACACGAGCGTCGAAGCATTCCGTTTCGCTCCAGTAGTAGGCCTTTATTGACTAAATTGAAACATGACGACCTATGTGATTTCGGAAGAACGTTTGAACCCTTAATTTTGAACTAGTGGGCTGACGTTTGACACACTCGATCGTTGTGAATCCACCTTTCAGATGAGGTCTCTTCCAAGCCTCTCGGAGGTCGTGCGGCCGAAACACGAGCGTCGAAGCATTCCGTTTCGCTCCAGTAGTAGGCCTATATTGACTAAATTGTAACATGACGACCTATGTGATTTCGGCAGAACTTTTGAACCCTTAAGTTTGAGCTTGTAGGCTGACATTCGACACACTCGATCGTTTTGAATCCACCTTTCAGATGACGTCTTTTCCAAGCCTCTCAGAGGTCCTGCGGCCGAAACACGAGCATCGAAGCATTCCGTTTCGCTCCAGTAGGATGCCTTTATTGACTAAATTGTAACATGACGACCTATGTGATTTCGGCAGAACTTTTGAACCTTTAAGTTTGAGCTAATAGACTGACTTTCGACACACTCGATCGTTTTGAATCCACCTTTCAGATGAGGTCTCTTCCAAGCCTCTCGGAGGTCGTGCGGCCGAAAACACGAGCGTCGAAGCATTCCATTTCGCTCCAGTAGTAGGCCTACATTGACTAATTTGTAACATGACGACCTATGTGATTTCGGCAGAACTTTTGAACCCTTAAGTTTGAGCTCGTGGGCTGACTTCGACGCACTCGATCGTTTTGAATCCACCTTTCAAATGAGGTCTTTTCCAATCCTCTCGGAGGTCGTGCGGCTGAAACACGAGCGTCGAAGCATTCCGTTTCGCTCCAGGAGTAGGCCTTTATTGACTAAATTGTCACATGATGACCTTTGTGATTTTGGCAGAACTTTTGAACCTTTAAGTTTGAGCTAGGAGACTGGCATTCGACACACTCGATCGTTTTGAATCCACCTTTCAGATGAGGTCTTTTGCAATCCTCTCGGAGTTCGTGCGGCCGAGCGGCGACTGTCAAAGCATTCAGTTTCGCTCCAGTAGTAGGCCTTTGTTGACTAAATTGTCACATGACGACCTATGTGATTTCGGCAGAACTTTTGAACCCTTAAGTTTGAGCTTGTGGGCTGACGTTCGAAACACTCGATCGTTGTGAATCCACCTTTCAGATGAGGTCTCTTCCAAGCCTCTCGGGGGTCGTGCGGCTGAAACACGAGCGTCGAAGCATTCCGTTTCGCTCCAGTAGTAGGCCTTTATTGACTAAATTGAAACATGACGACCTATGTGATTTCGGCAGAACTTTTGATCCCTTAAGTTTGAGCTAGTGGGCTGACGTTCGACACACTCGATCGTTGTGAATCCACCTTTCAGATGATGTCTCTTCCAAACCTCTCGGAGTTCGTGCAGCCAAAACACGAGCTTCGAAGCATTCCGTTTCGCTCCAGTAGTTGGCCTTTATTGACTAAATTGTAACATGACGACCTATGTGATTTATGCAGAACTTTTGAACCCTTAAGTTTGAACTAGTGGGCTGACGTTCGACACACTCCATCTTTGGGAATCCACCTTTCAGATGAGGTCTCTTCCAAACCTCTCGTAGGTCGTGCGGCCGAAACACGAGCATTCCGTTTCGCTCCAGTACTAGTCCTTTGACTAAATTGTAACATGATTCCCGATGTGATTTCGGCAGAACTTTTGAACTCTTAAGTTTGAGATTGTGGGCTGACGTTCGACACACTCGATCGTTGTGAATCCACCTTTCAGATGAGGTCTCTTCCAAGCGTCTCGGAGGTCGTGCGGCTGAAACACGAGCGTCGAAGCATTCCGTTTCGCTCCAGTAGTAGGCCTTTATTGACTAAATTGAAACATGACGACCTATGTGATTTCGGCAGAACTTTGGAACCCTTAAGTTTGAGCTAGTGGGCTGACGTTCGACACACTCGATCGTTGTGAATCTTCCTTTCAGATGAGGTCTCTTCCAAGCCTCTCGGAGGTCTTGCGGTCGAAACACAAGCGTCGAAGCATTCCGTTTCGCTCCAGTCGTAGGCCTTTATTGACTAAATTGTAACATGACGACCGATATGATTTCGGCAGAACTTTTGAACCCTTAAGTTTGAGATTGTGGGCTGACGTTCGACACACTCGATCGTTGGGAATCCACCTTTCAGATGAGTTCTCTTCCATGCCTCTCGGAGGTCGTGCGGAGGAAACACAAGCGCCGAAGCATTCCGTTTCGCTCCAGTCTTAGGCCTTTATTGACTAAATTGTAACATGACGACCGATATGATTTCGGCAGAGCTTTTGAACCCTTAAGTTTGAGCTAGTGGGCTGACGTTCGACACACTTGATCGTTGTGAATCCACCTTTCAGATGATGTCTCTTCCAATCCTCTCGGAGTTCGTGCAGCCGAAACACGAGCTTCGAAGCATTCCGTTTCGCTCCAGTAGTTGGCCTTTATTGACTAAATTGTAACATGACGACCTATGTGATTTATGCGAACTTTTGATCCCTTAAGTTTGAACTAGTGGGCTGACGTTCGACACACTCGATCGTTGGGAATCCACCTTTCAGATGAGGTCTCTTCCAAACCTCTCGTAGGTCGTGCGGCCAAAACACGAGCGTCGAAGCATTCCGTTTCGCTCCAGGACGAGTCCTTTGACTAAATTGTAACATGACGACCTATGTGATTTCGGCAGAACTTTAGAACCCTTAAGTTTGAGCTAATAGGCTGACATTCGACACACTCGATCGTTTTGAATCCACCTTTCAGATGAGGTCTCTTCCAAACCTCTCGTAGGTCGTGCGGCCGAAACACGAGCATTCCGTTTCGCTCCAGTACTAGTCCTTTGACTAAATTGTAACATGATTCCCGATGTGATTTCGGCAGAACTTTTGAACTCTTAAGTTTGAGATTGTGGGCTGACGTTCGACACACTCGATCGTTGTGAATCCACCTTTCAGATGAGGTCTCTTCCAAGCGTCTCGGAGGTCGTGCGGCTGAAACACGAGCGTCGAAGCATTCCGTTTCGCTCCAGTAGTAGGCCTTTATTGACTAAATTGAAACATGACGACCTATGTGATTTCGGCAGAACTTTGGAACCCTTAAGTTTGAGCTAGTGGGCTGACGTTCGACACACTCGATCGTTGTGAATCTTCCTTTCAGATGAGGTCTCTTCCAAGCCTCTCGGAGGTCTTGCGGTCGAAACACAAGCGTCGAAGCATTCCGTTTCGCTCCAGTCGTAGGCCTTTATTGACTAAATTGTAACATGACGACCGATATGATTTCGGCAGAACTTTTGAACCCTTAAGTTTGAGATTGTGGGCTGACGTTCGACACACTCGATCGTTGGGAATCCACCTTTCAGATGAGTTCTCTTCCATGCCTCTCGGAGGTCGTGCGGAGGAAACACAAGCGCCGAAGCATTCCGTTTCGCTCCAGTCTTAGGCCTTTATTGACTAAATTGTAACATGACGACCGATATGATTTCGGCAGAGCTTTTGAACCCTTAAGTTTGAGCTAGTGGGCTGACGTTCGACACACTTGATCGTTGTGAATCCACCTTTCAGATGATGTCTCTTCCAATCCTCTCGGAGTTCGTGCAGCCGAAACACGAGCTTCGAAGCATTCCGTTTCGCTCCAGTAGTTGGCCTTTATTGACTAAATTGTAACATGACGACCTATGTGATTTATGCGAACTTTTGATCCCTTAAGTTTGAACTAGTGGGCTGACGTTCGACACACTCGATCGTTGGGAATCCACCTTTCAGATGAGGTCTCTTCCAAACCTCTCGTAGGTCGTGCGGCCGAAACACGAGCGTCGAAGCATTCCGTTTCGCTCCAGGACGAGTCCTTTGACTAAATTGTAACATGACGACCTATGTGATTTCGGCAGAACTTTAGAACCCTTAAGTTTGAGCTAGTAGGCTGACATTCGACACACTCGATCGTTTTGAATCCACCTTTCAGATGAGGTCTCTTCCAAGCCTCTCGGAGGTCGTGCGGCTGAAACACGAGCGTCGAAGCATTCCGTTTCGTTCCAGTAGTAGGCCTTTATTGACTAAATTGAAACATGACGACCCATGTGATTTCGGCAGAACTTTTGAACCCTTAATTTTGAACTAGTGGGCTGACGTTTGACACACTCGATCGTTGTGAATCCACCTTTCAGATGAGGTCTCTTCCAAGCCTCTCGGAGGTCGTGCGGCCGAAACACGAGCGTCGAAGCATTCCGTTTCGCTCCAGTAGTAGGCCTATATTGACTAAATTGTAACATGACGACCTATGTGATTTCGGCAGAACTTTTGAACCTTTAAGTTTGAGCTTGTAGGCTGACATTCGACACACTAGATCGGTTTGAATCCACCTTTCAGATGACGTCTTTTCCAAGCCTCTCGTAAGTCGTGCGACCGAAACACGAGCGTCGAAGCATTCCGTTTCGCTCCATTACTAGTCCTTTATTGACTAAATTGTAACATGACGACCTATGTGATTTCGGCAGAACTTTTGAACCCTTAAGTTTGAGCTTGTGGGCTGACGTTCGACACACTCGATCGTTGTGAATCCACCTTTCAGATGAGGTCTCTTCCAAGCCTCTCGGAGGTCGTGCGGCTGAAACACGAGCGTCGAAGCATTCCGTTTTGCTCCAGCAGTTGGCCTTTATTGACTAAATTGAAACATGACGACCTATGTGATTTCGGCAGAACTTTTGAACCCTTAAGTTTGAGCTTGTGGGCTGACGTTCGAAACACTCGATCGTTGTGAATCCACCTTTCAGATGAGGTCTCTTCCAAGCCTCTCGGAGGTCGTGCGGCTGAAACACGAGCGTCGAAGCATTCCGTTTTGCTCCAGCAGTTGGCCTTTATTGACTAAATTGAAACATGACGACCTATGTGATTTCGGCAGAACTTTTGAACCCTTAAGTTTGAGCTAGTGGGCTGACGTTTGAAACACTCGATCGTTGTGAATCCACCTTTCAGATGAGGTCTCTTCCAATCCTCTCGGAGTTCGTGCGGCCGAGCGGCGACTGTCAAAGCATTCAGTTTCGCTCCAGTCGTAGGCCTTTATTGACTATATTGTAACATGTCGACCTATGTGATTTCGGCAGAACTTTTGAACCCTTAAGTTTGAGCTAATAGACTGACTTTCGACACACACGATCGTTTTGAATCCACCTTTCAGATGAGGTCTCTTCCAAGCCTCTCGGAGGTCGTGCGGCCGAAAACACAAGCGTCGAAGCATTCCGTTTCGCTCCAGTAGTTGGCCTTTATTGACTAAATTGAAACATGACGACCTATGTGATTTCGGCAGAACTTTTGAACCCTTAAGTTTGAGCTAGTGGGCTGACGTTTGAAACACTCGATCGTTGTGAATCCACCTTTCACATGAGGTCTCTTCCAATCCTCTCGGAGTTCGTGCAGCCGAAACACGAACTTCGAAGCATTCCGTTTCGCTCCAGGAGTAGGCCTTTCTTGACTAAATTGTAACATGACGACCTATGTGATTTCGGCAGAACTTTTGAACCCTTAAGTTTGAGCTTGTGGGCTGACGTTCGAAACACTCGATCGTTGTGAATCCACCTTTCAGATGAGGTCTCTTCCAAGCCTCTCGGAGGTCGTGCGGCTGAAACACGAGCGTCGAAGCATTCCGTTTCGCTCCAGTAGTAGGCCTTTATTGACTAAATTGAAACATGACGACCTATGTGATTTCGGAAGAACGTTTGAACCCTTAATTTTGAACTAGTGGGCTGACGTTTGACACACTCGATCGTTGTGAATCCACCTTTCAGATGAGGTCTCTTCCAAGCCTCTCGGAGGTCGTGCGGCCGAAACACGAGCGTCGAAGCATTCCGTTTCGCTCCAGTAGTAGGCCTATATTGACTAAATTGTAACATGACGACCTATGTGATTTCGGCAGAACTTTTGAACCCTTAAGTTTGAGCTTGTAGGCTGACATTCGACACACTCGATCGTTTTGAATCCACCTTTCAGATGACGTCTTTTCCAAGCCTCTCAGAGGTCCTGCGGCCGAAACACGAGCATCGAAGCATTCCGTTTCGCTCCAGTAGGATGCCTTTATTGACTAAATTGTAACATGACGACCTATGTGATTTCGGCAGAACTTTTGAACCTTTAAGTTTGAGCTAATAGACTGACTTTCGACACACTCGATCGTTTTGAATCCACCTTTCAGATGAGGTCTCTTCCAAGCCTCTCGGAGGTCGTGCGGCCGAAAACACGAGCGTCGAAGCATTCCATTTCGCTCCAGTAGTAGGCCTACATTGACTAATTTGTAACATGACGACCTATGTGATTTCGGCAGAACTTTTGAACCCTTAAGTTTGAGCTCGTGGGCTGACTTCGACGCACTCGATCGTTTTGAATCCACCTTTCAAATGAGGTCTTTTCCAATCCTCTCGGAGGTCGTGCGGCTGAAACACGAGCGTCGAAGCATTCCGTTTCGCTCCAGGAGTAGGCCTTTATTGACTAAATTGTCACATGATGACCTTTGTGATTTTGGCAGAACTTTTGAACCTTTAAGTTTGAGCTAGGAGACTGGCATTCGACACACTCGATCGTTTTGAATCCACCTTTCAGATGAGGTCTTTTGCAATCCTCTCGGAGTTCGTGCGGCCGAGCGGCGACTGTCAAAGCATTCAGTTTCGCTCCAGTAGTAGGCCTTTGTTGACTAAATTGTCACATGACGACCTATGTGATTTCGGCAGAACTTTTGAACCCTTAAGTTTGAGCTTGTGGGCTGACGTTCGAAACACTCGATCGTTGTGAATCCACCTTTCAGATGAGGTCTCTTCCAAGCCTCTCGGGGGTCGTGCGGCTGAAACACGAGCGTCGAAGCATTCCGTTTCGCTCCAGTAGTAGGCCTTTATTGACTAAATTGAAACATGACGACCTATGTGATTTCGGCAGAACTTTTGATCCCTTAAGTTTGAGCTAGTGGGCTGACGTTCGACACACTCGATCGTTGTGAATCCACCTTTCAGATGATGTCTCTTCCAAACCTCTCGGAGTTCGTGCAGCCAAAACACGAGCTTCGAAGCATTCCGTTTCGCTCCAGTAGTTGGCCTTTATTGACTAAATTGTAACATGACGACCTATGTGATTTATGCAGAACTTTTGAACCCTTAAGTTTGAACTAGTGGGCTGACGTTCGACACACTCCATCTTTGGGAATCCACCTTTCAGATGAGGTCTCTTCCAAACCTCTCGTAGGTCGTGCGGCCGAAACACGAGCATTCCGTTTCGCTCCAGTACTAGTCCTTTGACTAAATTGTAACATGATTCCCGATGTGATTTCGGCAGAACTTTTGAACTCTTAAGTTTGAGATTGTGGGCTGACGTTCGACACACTCGATCGTTGTGAATCCACCTTTCAGATGAGGTCTCTTCCAAGCGTCTCGGAGGTCGTGCGGCTGAAACACGAGCGTCGAAGCATTCCGTTTCGCTCCAGTAGTAGGCCTTTATTGACTAAATTGAAACATGACGACCTATGTGATTTCGGCAGAACTTTGGAACCCTTAAGTTTGAGCTAGTGGGCTGACGTTCGACACACTCGATCGTTGTGAATCTTCCTTTCAGATGAGGTCTCTTCCAAGCCTCTCGGAGGTCTTGCGGTCGAAACACAAGCGTCGAAGCATTCCGTTTCGCTCCAGTCGTAGGCCTTTATTGACTAAATTGTAACATGACGACCGATATGATTTCGGCAGAACTTTTGAACCCTTAAGTTTGAGATTGTGGGCTGACGTTCGACACACTCGATCGTTGGGAATCCACCTTTCAGATGAGTTCTCTTCCATGCCTCTCGGAGGTCGTGCGGAGGAAACACAAGCGCCGAAGCATTCCGTTTCGCTCCAGTCTTAGGCCTTTATTGACTAAATTGTAACATGACGACCGATATGATTTCGGCAGAGCTTTTGAACCCTTAAGTTTGAGCTAGTGGGCTGACGTTCGACACACTTGATCGTTGTGAATCCACCTTTCAGATGATGTCTCTTCCAATCCTCTCGGAGTTCGTGCAGCCGAAACACGAGCTTCGAAGCATTCCGTTTCGCTCCAGTAGTTGGCCTTTATTGACTAAATTGTAACATGACGACCTATGTGATTTATGCGAACTTTTGATCCCTTAAGTTTGAACTAGTGGGCTGACGTTCGACACACTCGATCGTTGGGAATCCACCTTTCAGATGAGGTCTCTTCCAAACCTCTCGTAGGTCGTGCGGCCGAAACACGAGCGTCGAAGCATTCCGTTTCGCTCCAGGACGAGTCCTTTGACTAAATTGTAACATGACGACCTATGTGATTTCGGCAGAACTTTAGAACCCTTAAGTTTGAGCTAATAGGCTGACATTCGACACACTCGATCGTTTTGAATCCACCTTTCAGATGAGGTCTCTTCCAAACCTCTCGTAGGTCGTGCGGCCGAAACACGAGCATTCCGTTTCGCTCCAGTACTAGTCCTTTGACTAAATTGTAACATGATTCCCGATGTGATTTCGGCAGAACTTTTGAACTCTTAAGTTTGAGATTGTGGGCTGACGTTCGACACACTCGATCGTTGTGAATCCACCTTTCAGATGAGGTCTCTTCCAAGCGTCTCGGAGGTCGTGCGGCTGAAACACGAGCGTCGAAGCATTCCGTTTCGCTCCAGTAGTAGGCCTTTATTGACTAAATTGAAACATGACGACCTATGTGATTTCGGCAGAACTTTGGAACCCTTAAGTTTGAGCTAGTGGGCTGACGTTCGACACACTCGATCGTTGTGAATCTTCCTTTCAGATGAGGTCTCTTCCAAGCCTCTCGGAGGTCTTGCGGTCGAAACACAAGCGTCGAAGCATTCCGTTTCGCTCCAGTCGTAGGCCTTTATTGACTAAATTGTAACATGACGACCGATATGATTTCGGCAGAACTTTTGAACCCTTAAGTTTGAGATTGTGGGCTGACGTTCGACACACTCGATCGTTGGGAATCCACCTTTCAGATGAGTTCTCTTCCATGCCTCTCGGAGGTCGTGCGGAGGAAACACAAGCGCCGAAGCATTCCGTTTCGCTCCAGTCTTAGGCCTTTATTGACTAAATTGTAACATGACGACCGATATGATTTCGGCAGAGCTTTTGAACCCTTAAGTTTGAGCTAGTGGGCTGACGTTCGACACACTTGATCGTTGTGAATCCACCTTTCAGATGATGTCTCTTCCAATCCTCTCGGAGTTCGTGCAGCCGAAACACGAGCTTCGAAGCATTCCGTTTCGCTCCAGTAGTTGGCCTTTATTGACTAAATTGTAACATGACGACCTATGTGATTTATGCGAACTTTTGATCCCTTAAGTTTGAACTAGTGGGCTGACGTTCGACACACTCGATCGTTGGGAATCCACCTTTCAGATGAGGTCTCTTCCAAACCTCTCGTAGGTCGTGCGGCCGAAACACGAGCGTCGAAGCATTCCGTTTCGCTCCAGGACGAGTCCTTTGACTAAATTGTAACATGACGACCTATGTGATTTCGGCAGAACTTTAGAACCCTTAAGTTTGAGCTAATAGGCTGACATTCGACACACTCGATCGTTTTGAATCCACCTTTCAGATGAGGTCTCTTCCAAACCTCTCGTAGGTCGTGCGGCCGAAACACGAGCATTCCGTTTCGCTCCAGTACTAGTCCTTTGACTAAATTGTAACATGATTCCCGATGTGATTTCGGCAGAACTTTTGAACTCTTAAGTTTGAGATTGTGGGCTGACGTTCGACACACTCGATCGTTGTGAATCCACCTTTCAGATGAGGTCTCTTCCAAGCGTCTCGGAGGTCGTGCGGCTGAAACACGAGCGTCGAAGCATTCCGTTTCGCTCCAGTAGTAGGCCTTTATTGACTAAATTGAAACATGACGACCTATGTGATTTCGGCAGAACTTTGGAACCCTTAAGTTTGAGCTAGTGGGCTGACGTTCGACACACTCGATCGTTGTGAATCTTCCTTTCAGATGAGGTCTCTTCCAAGCCTCTCGGAGGTCTTGCGGTCGAAACACAAGCGTCGAAGCATTCCGTTTCGCTCCAGTCGTAGGCCTTTATTGACTAAATTGTAACATGACGACCGATATGATTTCGGCAGAACTTTTGAACCCTTAAGTTTGAGATTGTGGGCTGACGTTCGACACACTCGATCGTTGGGAATCCACCTTTCAGATGAGTTCTCTTCCATGCCTCTCGGAGGTCGTGCGGAGGAAACACAAGCGCCGAAGCATTCCGTTTCGCTCCAGTCTTAGGCCTTTATTGACTAAATTGTAACATGACGACCGATATGATTTCGGCAGAGCTTTTGAACCCTTAAGTTTGAGCTAGTGGGCTGACGTTCGACACACTTGATCGTTGTGAATCCACCTTTCAGATGATGTCTCTTCCAATCCTCTCGGAGTTCGTGCAGCCGAAACACGAGCTTCGAAGCATTCCGTTTCGCTCCAGTAGTTGGCCTTTATTGACTAAATTGTAACATGACGACCTATGTGATTTATGCGAACTTTTGATCCCTTAAGTTTGAACTAGTGGGCTGACGTTCGACACACTCGATCGTTGGGAATCCACCTTTCAGATGAGGTCTCTTCCAAACCTCTCGTAGGTCGTGCGGCCGAAACACGAGCGTCGAAGCATTCCGTTTCGCTCCAGGACGAGTCCTTTGACTAAATTGTAACATGACGACCTATGTGATTTCGGCAGAACTTTAGAACCCTTAAGTTTGAGCTAGTAGGCTGACATTCGACACACTCGATCGTTTTGAATCCACCTTTCAGATGAGGTCTCTTCCAAGCCTCTCGGAGGTCGTGCGGCTGAAACACGAGCGTCGAAGCATTCCGTTTCGTTCCAGTAGTAGGCCTTTATTGACTAAATTGAAACATGACGACCCATGTGATTTCGGCAGAACTTTTGAACCCTTAATTTTGAACTAGTGGGCTGACGTTTGACACACTCGATCGTTGTGAATCCACCTTTCAGATGAGGTCTCTTCCAAGCCTCTCGGAGGTCGTGCGGCCGAAACACGAGCGTCGAAGCATTCCGTTTCGCTCCAGTAGTAGGCCTATATTGACTAAATTGTAACATGACGACCTATGTGATTTCGGCAGAACTTTTGAACCTTTAAGTTTGAGCTTGTAGGCTGACATTCGACACACTAGATCGGTTTGAATCCACCTTTCAGATGACGTCTTTTCCAAGCCTCTCGTAAGTCGTGCGACCGAAACACGAGCGTCGAAGCATTCCGTTTCGCTCCATTACTAGTCCTTTATTGACTAAATTGTAACATGACGACCTATGTGATTTCGGCAGAACTTTTGAACCCTTAAGTTTGAGCTTGTGGGCTGACGTTCGACACACTCGATCGTTGTGAATCCACCTTTCAGATGAGGTCTCTTCCAAGCCTCTCGGAGGTCGTGCGGCTGAAACACGAGCGTCGAAGCATTCCGTTTTGCTCCAGCAGTTGGCCTTTATTGACTAAATTGAAACATGACGACCTATGTGATTTCGGCAGAACTTTTGAACCCTTAAGTTTGAGCTTGTGGGCTGACGTTCGAAACACTCGATCGTTGTGAATCCACCTTTCAGATGAGGTCTCTTCCAAGCCTCTCGGAGGTCGTGCGGCTGAAACACGAGCGTCGAAGCATTCCGTTTTGCTCCAGCAGTTGGCCTTTATTGACTAAATTGAAACATGACGACCTATGTGATTTCGGCAGAACTTTTGAACCCTTAAGTTTGAGCTAGTGGGCTGACGTTTGAAACACTCGATCGTTGTGAATCCACCTTTCAGATGAGGTCTCTTCCAATCCTCTCGGAGTTCGTGCGGCCGAGCGGCGACTGTCAAAGCATTCAGTTTCGCTCCAGTCGTAGGCCTTTATTGACTAAATTGTAACATGTCGACCTATGTGATTTCGGCAGAACTTTTGAACCCTTAAGTTTGAGCTAATAGACTGACTTTCGACACACTCGATCGTTTTGAATCCACCTTTCAGATGAGGTCTCTTCCAAGCCTCTCGGAGGTCGTGCGGCCGAAACACGAGCATTCCGTTTCGCTCCAGTACTAGTCCTTTGACTAAATTGTAACATGATTCCCGATGTGATTTCGGCAGAACTTTTGAACTCTTAAGTTTGAGATTGTGGGCTGACGTTCGACACACTCGATCGTTGTGAATCCACCTTTCAGATGAGGTCTCTTCCAAGCGTCTCGGAGGTCGTGCGGCTGAAACACGAGCGTCGAAGCATTCCGTTTCGCTCCAGTAGTAGGCCTTTATTGACTAAATTGAAACATGACGACCTATGTGATTTCGGCAGAACTTTGGAACCCTTAAGTTTGAGCTAGTGGGCTGACGTTCGACACACTCGATCGTTGTGAATCTTCCTTTCAGATGAGGTCTCTTCCAAGCCTCTCGGAGGTCTTGCGGTCGAAACACAAGCGTCGAAGCATTCCGTTTCGCTCCAGTCGTAGGCCTTTATTGACTAAATTGTAACATGACGACCGATATGATTTCGGCAGAACTTTTGAACCCTTAAGTTTGAGATTGTGGGCTGACGTTCGACACACTCGATCGTTGGGAATCCACCTTTCAGATGAGTTCTCTTCCATGCCTCTCGGAGGTCGTGCGGAGGAAACACAAGCGCCGAAGCATTCCGTTTCGCTCCAGTCTTAGGCCTTTATTGACTAAATTGTAACATGACGACCGATATGATTTCGGCAGAGCTTTTGAACCCTTAAGTTTGAGCTAGTGGGCTGACGTTCGACACACTTGATCGTTGTGAATCCACCTTTCAGATGATGTCTCTTCCAATCCTCTCGGAGTTCGTGCAGCCGAAACACGAGCTTCGAAGCATTCCGTTTCGCTCCAGTAGTTGGCCTTTATTGACTAAATTGTAACATGACGACCTATGTGATTTATGCGAACTTTTGATCCCTTAAGTTTGAACTAGTGGGCTGACGTTCGACACACTCGATCGTTGGGAATCCACCTTTCAGATGAGGTCTCTTCCAAACCTCTCGTAGGTCGTGCGGCCGAAACACGAGCGTCGAAGCATTCCGTTTCGCTCCAGGACGAGTCCTTTGACTAAATTGTAACATGACGACCTATGTGATTTCGGCAGAACTTTAGAACCCTTAAGTTTGAGCTAGTAGGCTGACATTCGACACACTCGATCGTTTTGAATCCACCTTTCAGATGAGGTCTCTTCCAAGCCTCTCGGAGGTCGTGCGGCTGAAACACGAGCGTCGAAGCATTCCGTTTCGTTCCAGTAGTAGGCCTTTATTGACTAAATTGAAACATGACGACCCATGTGATTTCGGCAGAACTTTTGAACCCTTAATTTTGAACTAGTGGGCTGACGTTTGACACACTCGATCGTTGTGAATCCACCTTTCAGATGAGGTCTCTTCCAAGCCTCTCGGAGGTCGTGCGGCCGAAACACGAGCGTCGAAGCATTCCGTTTCGCTCCAGTAGTAGGCCTATATTGACTAAATTGTAACATGACGACCTATGTGATTTCGGCAGAACCTTTGAACCTTTAAGTTTGAGCTTGTAGGCTGACATTCGACACACTAGATCGGTTTGAATCCACCTTTCAGATGACGTCTTTTCCAAGCCTCTCGTAAGTCGTGCGACCGAAACACGAGCGTCGAAGCATTCCGTTTCGCTCCATTACTAGTCCTTTATTGACTAAATTGTAACATGACGACCTATGTGATTTCGGCAGAACTTTTGAACCCTTAAGTTTGAGCTTGTGGGCTGACGTTCGACACACTCGATCGTTGTGAATCCACCTTTCAGATGAGGTCTCTTCCAAGCCTCTCGGAGGTCGTGCGGCTGAAACACGAGCGTCGAAGCATTCCGTTTTGCTCCAGCAGTTGGCCTTTATTGACTAAATTGAAACATGACGACCTATGTGATTTCGGCAGAACTTTTGAACCCTTAAGTTTGAGCTTGTGGGCTGACGTTCGAAACACTCGATCGTTGTGAATCCACCTTTCAGATGAGGTCTCTTGCAAGCCTCTCGGAGGTCGTGCGGCTGAAACACGAGCGTCGAAGCATTCCGTTTTGCTCCAGCAGTTGGCCTTTATTGACTAAATTGAAACATGACGACCTATGTGATTTCGGCAGAACTTTTGAACCCTTAAGTTTGAGCTAGTGGGCTGACGTTTGAAACACTCGATCGTTGTGAATCCACCTTTCAGATGAGGTCTCTTCCAATCCTCTCGGAGTTCGTGCGGCCGAGCGGCGACTGTCAAAGCATTCAGTTTCGCTCCAGTCGTAGGCCTTTATTGACTAAATTGTAACATGTCGACCTATGTGATTTCGGCAGAACTTTTGAACCCTTAAGTTTGAGCTAATAGACTGACTTTCGACACACTCGATCGTTTTGAATCCACCTTTCAGATGAGGTCTCTTCCAAGCCTCTCGGAGGTCGTGCGGCCGAAAACACAAGCGTCGAAGCATTCCGTTTCGCTCCAGTAGTTGGCCTTTATTGACTAAATTGAAACATGACGACCTATGTGATTTCGGCAGAACTTTTGAACCCTTAAGTTTGAGCTAGTGGGCTGACGTTTGAAACACTCGATCGTTGTGAATCCACCTTTCACATGAGGTCTCTTCCAATCCTCTCGGAGTTCGTGCAGCCGAAACACGAACTTCGAAGCATTCCGTTTCGCTCCAGGAGTAGGCCTTTCTTGACTAAATTGTAACATGACGACCTATGTGATTTCGGCAGAACTTTTGAACCCTTAAGTTTGAGCTTGTGGGCTGACGTTCGAAACACTCGATCGTTGTGAATCCACCTTTCAGATGAGGTCTCTTCCAAGCCTCTCGGAGGTCGTGCGGCTGAAACACGAGCGTCGAAGCATTCCGTTTCGCTCCAGTAGTAGGCCTTTATTGACTAAATTGAAACATGACGACCTATGTGATTTCGGAAGAACGTTTGAACCCTTAATTTTGAACTAGTGGGCTGACGTTTGACACACTCGATCGTTGTGAATCCACCTTTCAGATGAGGTCTCTTCCAAGCCTCTCGGAGGTCGTGCGGCCGAAACACGAGCGTCGAAGCATTCCGTTTCGCTCCAGTAGTAGGCCTATATTGACTAAATTGTAACATGACGACCTATGTGATTTCGGCAGAACTTTTGAACCCTTAAGTTTGAGCTTGTAGGCTGACATTCGACACACTCGATCGTTTTGAATCCACCTTTCAGATGACGTCTTTTCCAAGCCTCTCAGAGGTCCTGCGGCCGAAACACGAGCATCGAAGCATTCCGTTTCGCTCCAGTAGGATGCCTTTATTGACTAAATTGTAACATGACGACCTATGTGATTTCGGCAGAACTTTTGAACCTTTAAGTTTGAGCTAATAGACTGACTTTCGACACACTCGATCGTTTTGAATCCACCTTTCAGATGAGGTCTCTTCCAAGCCTCTCGGAGGTCGTGCGGCCGAAAACACGAGCGTCGAAGCATTCCATTTCGCTCCAGTAGTAGGCCTACATTGACTAATTTGTAACATGACGACCTATGTGATTTCGGCAGAACTTTTGAACCCTTAAGTTTGAGCTCGTGGGCTGACTTCGACGCACTCGATCGTTTTGAATCCACCTTTCAAATGAGGTCTTTTCCAATCCTCTCGGAGGTCGTGCGGCTGAAACACGAGCGTCGAAGCATTCCGTTTCGCTCCAGGAGTAGGCCTTTATTGACTAAATTGTCACATGATGACCTTTGTGATTTTGGCAGAACTTTTGAACCTTTAAGTTTGAGCTAGGAGACTGGCATTCGACACACTCGATCGTTTTGAATCCACCTTTCAGATGAGGTCTTTTGCAATCCTCTCGGAGTTCGTGCGGCCGAGCGGCGACTGTCAAAGCATTCAGTTTCGCTCCAGTAGTAGGCCTTTGTTGACTAAATTGTCACATGATGACCTATGTGATTTCGGCAGAACTTTAGAACCCTTAAGTTTGAACTAGTAGGCTGACATTCGAGACACTCGATCGTTTTGAATCCACCTTTCAGATGACGTCTTTTCCAAGCTTCTCGGAGGTCGTGCGGCCGAAACACGAGCGTCGAATCATTCCGTTTAGCTCCAGTAGGAAGCTTTTATTGACTAAATTGTAACATGACGACCTGTGTGATTTAGGCAGAACTTTTGAACCTTTAAGTTTGAGCTAGTAGACTGACATTCAACACATTCGATCGTTTTGAATCCACCTTTCAGATGAGGTCTCTTCCAAGCCTCTCGGAGGTCGTGCGGCTGAAACACGAGCGTCGAAGCATTCCGTTTCGCTCCAGTAGTAGGCCTTTATTGACTAAATTGAAACATGACGACCTATGTGATTTCGGCAGAACTTTGGAACCCTTAAGTTTGAGCTAGTGGGCTGACGTTCGACACACTCGATCGTTGTGAATCTTCCTTTCAGATGAGGTCTCTTCCAAGCCTCTCGGAGGTCTTGCGGTCGAAACACAAGCGTCGAAGCATTCCGTTTCGCTCCAGTCGTAGGCCTTTATTGACTAAATTGTAACATGACGACCGATATGATTTCGGCAGAACTTTTGAACCCTTAAGTTTGAGATTGTGGGCTGACGTTCGACACACTCGATCGTTGGGAATCCACCTTTCAGATGAGTTCTCTTCCATGCCTCTCGGAGGTTGTGCGGAGGAAACACAAGCGCCGAAGCATTCCGTTTCGCTCCAGTCTTAGGCCTTTATTGACTAAATTGTAACATGACTACCGATATGATTTCGGCAGAGCTTTTGAACCCTTAAGTTTGAGCTAGTGGGCTGACGTTCGACACACTTGATCGTTGTGAATCCACCTTTCAGATGATGTCTCTTCCAATCCTCTCGGAGTTCGTGCAGCCGAAACACGAGCTTCGAAGCATTCCGTTTCGCTCCAGTAGTTGGCCTTTATTGACTAAATTGTAACATGACGACCTATGTGATTTATGCGAACTTTTGATCCCTTAAGTTTGAACTAGTGGGCTGACGTTCGACACACTCGATCGTTGGGAATCCACCTTTCAGATGAGGTCTCTTCCAAACCTCTCGTAGGTCGTGCGGCCGAAACACGAGCGTCGAAGCATTCCGTTTCGCTCCAGGACGAGTCCTTTGACTAAATTGTAACATGACGACCTATGTGATTTCGGCAGAACTTTAGAACCCTTAAGTTTGAGCTAGTAGGCTGACATTCGACACACTCGATCGTTTTGAATCCACCTTTCAGATGAGGTCTCTTCCAAGCCTCTCGGAGGTCGTGCGGCTGAAACACGAGCGTCGAAGCATTCCGTTTCGTTCCAGTAGTAGGCCTTTATTGACTAAATTGAAACATGACGACCCATGTGATTTCGGCAGAACTTTTGAACCCTTAATTTTGAACTAGTGGGCTGACGTTTGACACACTCGATCGTTGTGAATCCACCTTTCAGATGAGGTCTCTTCCAAGCCTCTCGGAGGTCGTGCGGCCGAAACACGAGCGTCGAAGCATTCCGTTTCGCTCCAGTAGTAGGCCTATATTGACTAAATTGTAACATGACGACCTATGTGATTTCGGCAGAACTTTTGAACCTTTAAGTTTGAGCTTGTAGGCTGACATTCGACACACTAGATCGGTTTGAATCCACCTTTCAGATGACGTCTTTTCCAAGCCTCTCGTAAGTCGTGCGACCGAAACACGAGCGTCGAAGCATTCCGTTTCGCTCCATTACTAGTCCTTTATTGACTAAATTGTAACATGACGACCTATGTGATTTCGGCAGAACTTTTGAACCCTTAAGTTTGAGCTTGTGGGCTGACGTTCGACACACTCGATCGTTGTGAATCCACCTTTCAGATGAGGTCTCTTCCAAGCCTCTCGGAGGTCGTGCGGCTGAAACACGAGCGTCGAAGCATTCCGTTTTGCTCCAGCAGTTGGCCTTTATTGACTAAATTGAAACATGACGACCTATGTGATTTCGGCAGAACTTTTGAACCCTTAAGTTTGAGCTTGTGGGCTGACGTTCGAAACACTCGATCGTTGTGAATCCACCTTTCAGATGAGGTCTCTTCCAAGCCTCTCGGAGGTCGTGCGGCTGAAACACGAGCGTCGAAGCATTCCGTTTTGCTCCAGCAGTTGGCCTTTATTGACTAAATTGAAACATGACGACCTATGTGATTTCGGCAGAACTTTTGAACCCTTAAGTTTGAGCTAGTGGGCTGACGTTTGAAACACTCGATCGTTGTGAATCCACCTTTCAGATGAGGTCTCTTCCAATCCTCTCGGAGTTCGTGCGGCCGAGCGGCGACTGTCAAAGCATTCAGTTTCGCTCCAGTCGTAGGCCTTTATTGACTAAATTGTAACATGTCGACCTATGTGATTTCGGCAGAACTTTTGAACCCTTAAGTTTGAGCTAATAGACTGACTTTCGACACACTCGATCGTTTTGAATCCACCTTTCAGATGAGGTCTCTTCCAAGCCTCTCGGAGGTCGTGCGGCCGAAAACACAAGCGTCGAAGCATTCCGTTTCGCTCCAGTAGTTGGCCTTTATTGACTAAATTGAAACATGACGACCTATGTGATTTCGGCAGAACTTTTGAACCCTTAAGTTTGAGCTAGTGGGCTGACGTTTGAAACACTCGATCGTTGTGAATCCACCTTTCACATGAGGTCTCTTCCAATCCTCTCGGAGTTCGTGCAGCCGAAACACGAACTTCGAAGCATTCCGTTTCGCTCCAGGAGTAGGCCTTTCTTGACTAAATTGTAACATGACGACCTATGTGATTTCGGCAGAACTTTTGAACCCTTAAGTTTGAGCTTGTGGGCTGACGTTCGAAACACTCGATCGTTGTGAATCCACCTTTCAGATGAGGTCTCTTCCAAGCCTCTCGGAGGTCGTGCGGCTGAAACACGAGCGTCGAAGCATTCCGTTTCGCTCCAGTAGTAGGCCTTTATTGACTAAATTGAAACATGACGACCTATGTGATTTCGGAAGAACGTTTGAACCCTTAATTTTGAACTAGTGGGCTGACGTTTGACACACTCGATCGTTGTGAATCCACCTTTCAGATGAGGTCTCTTCCAAGCCTCTCGGAGGTCGTGCGGCCGAAACACGAGCGTCGAAGCATTCCGTTTCGCTCCAGTAGTAGGCCTATATTGACTAAATTGTAACATGACGACCTATGTGATTTCGGCAGAACTTTTGAACCCTTAAGTTTGAGCTTGTAGGCTGACATTCGACACACTCGATCGTTTTGAATCCACCTTTCAGATGACGTCTTTTCCAAGCCTCTCAGAGGTCCTGCGGCCGAAACACGAGCATCGAAGCATTCCGTTTCGCTCCAGTAGGATGCCTTTATTGACTAAATTGTAACATGACGACCTATGTGATTTCGGCAGAACTTTTGAACCTTTAAGTTTGAGCTAATAGACTGACTTTCGACACACTCGATCGTTTTGAATCCACCTTTCAGATGAGGTCTCTTCCAAGCCTCTCGGAGGTCGTGCGGCCGAAAACACGAGCGTCGAAGCATTCCATTTCGCTCCAGTAGTAGGCCTACATTGACTAATTTGTAACATGACGACCTATGTGATTTCGGCAGAACTTTTGAACCCTTAAGTTTGAGCTCGTGGGCTGACTTCGACGCACTCGATCGTTTTGAATCCACCTTTCAAATGAGGTCTTTTCCAATCCTCTCGGAGGTCGTGCGGCTGAAACACGAGCGTCGAAGCATTCCGTTTCGCTCCAGGAGTAGGCCTTTATTGACTAAATTGTCACATGATGACCTTTGTGATTTTGGCAGAACTTTTGAACCTTTAAGTTTGAGCTAGGAGACTGGCATTCGACACACTCGATCGTTTTGAATCCACCTTTCAGATGAGGTCTTTTGCAATCCTCTCGGAGTTCGTGCGGCCGAGCGGCGACTGTCAAAGCATTCAGTTTCGCTCCAGTAGTAGGCCTTTGTTGACTAAATTGTCACATGATGACCTATGTGATTTCGGCAGAACTTTAGAACCCTTAAGTTTGAACTAGTAGGCTGACATTCGAGACACTCGATCGTTTTGAATCCACCTTTCAGATGACGTCTTTTCCAAGCTTCTCGGAGGTCGTGCGGCCGAAACACGAGCGTCGAATCATTCCGTTTAGCTCCAGTAGGAAGCTTTTATTGACTAAATTGTAACATGACGACCTGTGTGATTTAGGCAGAACTTTTGAACCTTTAAGTTTGAGCTAGTAGACTGACATTCAACACATTCGATCGTTTTGAATCCACCTTTCAGATGAGGTCTCTTCCAAGCCTCTCGGAGGTCGTGCGGCTGAAACACGAGCGTCGAAGCATTCCGTTTCGCTCCAGTAGTAGGCCTTTATTGACTAAATTGAAACATGACGACCTATGTGATTTCGGCAGAACTTTGGAACCCTTAAGTTTGAGCTAGTGGGCTGACGTTCGACACACTCGATCGTTGTGAATCTTCCTTTCAGATGAGGTCTCTTCCAAGCCTCTCGGAGGTCTTGCGGTCGAAACACAAGCGTCGAAGCATTCCGTTTCGCTCCAGTCGTAGGCCTTTATTGACTAAATTGTAACATGACGACCGATATGATTTCGGCAGAACTTTTGAACCCTTAAGTTTGAGATTGTGGGCTGACGTTCGACACACTCGATCGTTGGGAATCCACCTTTCAGATGAGTTCTCTTCCATGCCTCTCGGAGGTCGTGCGGAGGAAACACAAGCGCCGAAGCATTCCGTTTCGCTCCAGTCTTAGGCCTTTATTGACTAAATTGTAACATGACGACCGATATGATTTCGGCAGAGCTTTTGAACCCTTAAGTTTGAGCTAGTGGGCTGACGTTCGACACACTTGATCGTTGTGAATCCACCTTTCAGATGATGTCTCTTCCAATCCTCTCGGAGTTCGTGCAGCCGAAACACGAGCTTCGAAGCATTCCGTTTCGCTCCAGTAGTTGGCCTTTATTGACTAAATTGTAACATGACGACCTATGTGATTTATGCGAACTTTTGATCCCTTAAGTTTGAACTAGTGGGCTGACGTTCGACACACTCGATCGTTGGGAATCCACCTTTCAGATGAGGTCTCTTCCAAACCTCTCGTAGGTCGTGCGGCCGAAACACGAGCGTCGAAGCATTCCGTTTCGCTCCAGGACGAGTCCTTTGACTAAATTGTAACATGACGACCTATGTGATTTCGGCAGAACTTTAGAACCCTTAAGTTTGAGCTAGTAGGCTGACATTCGACACACTCGATCGTTTTGAATCCACCTTTCAGATGAGGTCTCTTCCAAGCCTCTCGGAGGTCGTGCGGCTGAAACACGAGCGTCGAAGCATTCCGTTTCGTTCCAGTAGTAGGCCTTTATTGACTAAATTGAAACATGACGACCCATGTGATTTCGGCAGAACTTTTGAACCCTTAATTTTGAACTAGTGGGCTGACGTTTGACACACTCGATCGTTGTGAATCCACCTTTCAGATGAGGTCTCTTCCAAGCCTCTCGGAGGTCGTGCGGCCGAAACACGAGCGTCGAAGCATTCCGTTTCGCTCCAGTAGTAGGCCTATATTGACTAAATTGTAACATGACGACCTATGTGATTTCGGCAGAACTTTTGAACCTTTAAGTTTGAGCTTGTAGGCTGACATTCGACACACTAGATCGGTTTGAATCCACCTTTCAGATGACGTCTTTTCCAAGCCTCTCGTAAGTCGTGCGACCGAAACACGAGCGTCGAAGCATTCCGTTTCGCTCCATTACTAGTCCTTTATTGACTAAATTGTAACATGACGACCTATGTGATTTCGGCAGAACTTTTGAACCCTTAAGTTTGAGCTTGTGGGCTGACGTTCGACACACTCGATCGTTGTGAATCCACCTTTCAGATGAGGTCTCTTCCAAGCCTCTCGGAGGTCGTGCGGCTGAAACACGAGCGTCGAAGCATTCCGTTTTGCTCCAGCAGTTGGCCTTTATTGACTAAATTGAAACATGACGACCTATGTGATTTCGGCAGAACTTTTGAACCCTTAAGTTTGAGCTTGTGGGCTGACGTTCGAAACACTCGATCGTTGTGAATCCACCTTTCAGATGAGGTCTCTTCCAAGCCTCTCGGAGGTCGTGCGGCTGAAACACGAGCGTCGAAGCATTCCGTTTCGCTCCAGTAGTTGGCCTTTATTGACTAAATTGAAACATGACGACCTATGTGATTTCGGCAGAACTTTTGAACCCTTAAGTTTGAGCTAGTGGGCTGACGTTTGAAACACTCGATCGTTGTGAATCCACCTTTCAGATGAGGTCTCTTCCAATCCTCTCGGAGTTCGTGCGGCCGAGCGGCGACTGTCAAAGCATTCAGTTTCGCTCCAGTCGTAGGCCTTTATTGACTAAATTGTAACATGTCGACCTATGTGATTTCGGCAGAACTTTTGAACCCTTAAGTTTGAGCTAATAGACTGACTTTCGACACACTCGATCGTTTTGAATCCACCTTTCAGATGAGGTCTCTTCCAAGCCTCTCGGAGGTCGTGCGGCCGAAAACACAAGCGTCGAAGCATTCCGTTTCGCTCCAGTAGTTGGCCTTTATTGACTAAATTGAAACATGACGACCTATGTGATTTCGGCAGAACTTTTGAACCCTTAAGTTTGAGCTAGTGGGCTGACGTTTGAAACACTCGATCGTTGTGAATCCACCTTTCACATGAGGTCTCTTCCAATCCTCTCGGAGTTCGTGCAGCCGAAACACGAGCTTCGAAGCATTCCGTTTCGCTCCAGGAGTAGGCCTTTCTTGACTAAATTGTAACATGACGACCTATGTGATTTCGGCAGAACTTTTGAACCCTTAAGTTTGAGCTTGTGGGCTGACGTTCGAAACACTCGATCGTTGTGAATCCACCTTTCAGATGAGGTCTCTTCCAAGCCTCTCGGAGGTCGTGCGGCTGAAACACGAGCGTCGAAGCATTCCGTTTCGCTCCAGTAGTAGGCCTTTATTGACTAAATTGAAACATGACGACCTATGTGATTTCGGAAGAACGTTTGAACCCTTAATTTTGAACTACTGGGCTGACGTTTGACACACTCGATCGTTGTGAATCCACCTTTCAGATGAGGTCTCTTCCAAGCCTCTCGGAGGTCGTGCGGCCGAAACACGAGCGTCGAAGCATTCCGTTTCGCTCCAGTAGTAGGCCTATATTGACTAAATTGTAACATGACGACCTATGTGATTTCGGCAGAACTTTTGAACCCTTAAGTTTGAGCTTGTAGGCTGACATTCGACACACTCGATCGTTTTGAATCCACCTTTCAGATGACGTCTTTTCCAAGCCTCTCAGAGGTCCTGCGGCCGAAACACGAGCATCGAAGCATTCCGTTTCGCTCCAGTAGGATGCCTTTATTGACTAAATTGTAACATGACGACCTATGTGATTTCGGCAGAACTTTTGAACCTTTAAGTTTGAGCTAATAGACTGACTTTCGACACACTCGATCGTTTTGAATCCACCTTTCAGATGAGGTCTCTTCCAAGCCTCTCGGAGGTCGTGCGGCCGAAAACACGAGCGTCGAAGCATTCCATTTCGCTCCAGTAGTAGGCCTACATTGACTAATTTGTAACATGACGACCTATGTGATTTCGGCAGAACTTTTGAACCCTTAAGTTTGAGCTCGTGGGCTGACTTCGACGCACTCGATCGTTTTGAATCCACCTTTCAAATGAGGTCTTTTCCAATCCTCTCGGAGGTCGTGCGGCTGAAACACGAGCGTCGAAGCATTCCGTTTCGCTCCAGGAGTAGGCCTTTATTGACTAAATTGTCACATGATGACCTTTGTGATTTTGGCAGAACTTTTGAACCTTTAAGTTTGAGCTAGGAGACTGGCATTCGACACACTCGATCGTTTTGAATCCACCTTTCAGATGAGGTCTTTTGCAATCCTCTCGGAGTTCGTGCGGCCGAGCGGCGACTGTCAAAGCATTCAGTTTCGCTCCAGTAGTAGGCCTTTGTTGACTAAATTGTCACATGATGACCTATGTGATTTCGGCAGAACTTTAGAACCCTTAAGTTTGAACTAGTAGGCTGACATTCGAGACACTCGATCGTTTTGAATCCACCTTTCAGATGACGTCTTTTCCAAGCTTCTCGGAGGTCGTGCGGCCGAAACACGAGCGTCGAATCATTCCGTTTAGCTCCAGTAGGAAGCTTTTATTGACTAAATTGTAACATGACGACCTGTGTGATTTAGGCAGAACTTTTGAACCTTTAAGTTTGAGCTAGTAGACTGACATTCAACACATTCGATCGTTTTGAATCCACCTTTCAGATGAGGTCTCTTCCAAGCCTCTCGGAGGTCGTGCGGCTGAAACACGAGCGTCGAAGCATTCCGTTTCGCTCCAGTAGTAGGCCTTTATTGACGAAATTGAAACATGACGACCTATGTGATTTCGGCAGAACTTTTGATCCCTTAAATTTGAGCTAGTGGGCTGACGTTCGACACACTCGATCGTTGTGAATCCACCTTTCAGATGATGTCTCTTCCAATCCTCTCGGAGTTCCTGCAGCCAAAACACGAGCTTCGAACCATTCCGTTTCGCTCCAGTAGTTGGCCTTTATTGACGAAATTGAAACATGACGACCTATGTGATTTCGGCAGAACTTTTGAACCTTTAAGTTTGAGCTAATAGACTGACTTTCGACACACTCGATCGTTTTGAATCCACCTTTCAGATGAGGTCTCTTCCAAGCCTCTCGGAGGTCGTGCGGCCGAAAACACGAGCGTCGAAGCATTCCATTTCGCTCCAGTAGTAGGCCTACATTGACTAATTTGTAACATGACGACCTATGTGATTTCGGCAGAACTTTTGAACCCTTAAGTTTGAGCTCGTGGGCTGACTTCGACGCACACGATCGTTTTGAATCCACCTTTCAAATGAGGTCTCTTCCAATCCTCTCGGAGGTCGTGCGGCTGAAACACGAGCGTCGAAGCATTCCGTTTCGCTCCAGGAGTAGGCCTTTATTGACTAAATTGTAACATGACGACCTATGTGATTTCGGCAGAACTTTTGAACCCTTAAGTTTGAGCTAGTGGTCTGACGTTTGACACACTCGATTGTTGTGAATCCACCTTTCAGATGAGGTCTCTTCCAAGCCTCTCGTAAGTCGTGCGACCGAAACACGAGCGTCGAAGCATTCCGTTTCGCTCCATTACTAGTCCTTTATTGACTAAATTGTAACATGACGACCTATGTGATTTCGGCAGAACTTTTGAACCCTTAAGTTTTAGCTTGTGGGCTGACGTTCGACACACTCGATCGTTGTGAATCCACCTTTCAGATGAGGTCTCTTTCAAGCCTCTCGGAGGTCGTGCGGCTGAAACACGAGCGTCGTAGCATTCCGTTTCGCTCCAGTAGTTGGCCTTTATTGACTAAATTGAAACATGACGATCTATGTGATTTCGGCAGAACTTTTGAACCCTTAAGTTTGAGCTAGTGGGCTGACGTTTGACGCACTCGATCGTTGTGAATCCACCTTTCAGATGAGGTCTCTTCCAATCCTCTCGGAGTTCGTGCAGCCGAAACACGAGCTTCGAAGCATTCCGTTTCGCTCCAATAGTAGGCCTTTCTTGACTAAATTGTAACATGACGACCTATGTGATTTCGGCAGAACTTTTGAACCCTTAAGTTTGAGATTGTGGGCTGACTTTCGACACACTCGATCGTTGTGAATCCACCTTTCAGATGAGGTCTCTTCCAAGCCTCTCGGAGGTCGTGCAGCCGAAACACGAGCTTCGAAGCATTCCGTTTCGCTCCAGGAGTAGGCCTTTATTGACTAAATTGTCACATGATGACCTTTGTGATTTCGGCAGAACTTTTGAACCTTTAAGTTTGAGCTAGTAGACCGACATTCGACACACTCGATCGTTTTGAATCCACCTTTCAGATGAGGTCTCTTGCAATCCTCTCGGAGTTCGTGCGGCCGAGCGGCGACTTTCAAAGCATTCAGTTTCGCTCCAGTCGTAGGCCTTTATTGACTAAATTGTAACATGTCGACCTTTGTGATTTCGGCAGAACTTTAGAACCCTTAAGTTTGAGCTAGTAGGCTGACATTCGACACACTCGATCGTTTTGAATCCACCTTTCAGATGAGGTCTCTTCCAAGCCTCTCGGAGGTCGTGCGGCTGAAACACGAGCGTCGAAGCATTCCGTTTCGCTCCAGTAGTAGGCCTTTATTGACTAAATTGAAACATGACGACCTATGTGATTTCGGCAGAACTTTTGAACCCTTAAGTTTGAACTAGTGGGCTGACGTTCGACACACTCGATCGTTGTGAATCCACCTTTCAGATGAGGTCTCTTCCAAGCCTCTCGGAGGTCGTGCGGCTGAAACGCGAGCATCGAAGCATTCCGTTTCGCTCCAGTAGTAGGCCTTTATTGACTAAATTGAAACATGACGACTTTTGTGATTTCGGCAGAACTTTGGAACCCTTAAGTTTGAGCTAGTGGGCTGACGTTCGACACACTCGATCGTTGTGAATCCACCTTTCAGATGAGGTCTCTTCCAAGCCTCTCGGAGGTCGTGCGGCCGAAAACACGAGCGTCGAAGCATTCCATTTCGCTCCAGTAGTAGACCTACATTGACTAATTTGTAACATGACGACCTATGTGATTTCGGCAGAACTTTTGAACCCTTAAGTTTGAACTAGTGGGCTGACGTTCGACACACTCGATCGTTGTGAATCCACCTTTCAGATGAGGTCTCTTCCAAGCCTCTCGGAGGTCGTGCGGCCGAAACACAAGCGTTGAAGCATTCCGTTTCGCTCCATTCTTAGGCCTTTATTGACTAAATTGTAACATGACGACCGATATGATTTCGGCAGAGCTTTTGAACCCTGAAGTTTGAGCTAGTGGGCTGACGTTCGACACACTCGATCGTTGTGAATCCATCTTTCAGATGAGGTCTCTTCCAATCCTCTCGGAGTTCGTGCAGCCGAAACCCGAGCTTCGAAGCATTCCGTTTCGCTCCAGTGGTAGGCCTTTATTGACTAAATTGCAACATGTCGACCTATGTGATTTCGGCAGAACTTTAGAACCCTTAAGTTTGAGCTAGTAGGCAGACCTTCGAAACACTCGATCGTTTTGAATCCACCTTTCAGATGACGTCTTTTCCAAGCTTCTCGGAGATCGTGCGGCAGAAACACGAGCGTCGTAGCATTCCGTTTAGCTCCCGTAGGAAGCCTTTATTGACTAAATTGTAACATGACGACCTATGTGATTTAGGCAGAACTTTTGAACCTTTAAGTTTGAGCTAGTAGACTGACATTCGACACACTCGATCGTTTTGAATCCACCTTTCAGATGAGGTCTCTTCCAAGCCTCTCGGAGGTCGTGCGGCTGAAACACGAGCGTCGAAGCATTCCGTTTCGCTCCAGTAGTAGGCCTTTATTGACTAAATTAATACATGACGACCTATGTGATTTCGGCAGAACTTTTGATCCCTTAAGTTTGAGCTAGTGGGCTGACGTTCGACACACTCGATCGTTGTGAATCCACCTTTCAGATGATGTCTCTTCCAAACCTCTCGGAGTTCGTGCAGCCAAAACACGAGCTTCGAAGCATTCCGTTTCGCTCCAGTAGTTGGCCTTTATTGACTAAATTGTAACATGACGACCTATGTGATTTATGCA
Source organism: Phycodurus eques (assembly GCF_024500275.1). Taxonomy (NCBI): domain Eukaryota; kingdom Metazoa; phylum Chordata; class Actinopteri; order Syngnathiformes; family Syngnathidae; genus Phycodurus; species Phycodurus eques. Next base: position 53,184 of record NW_026904152.1, on the reverse strand, counting down.
GAACTTTTGAACCCTTAAGTTTGAACTAGTGGGCTGACGTTCGACACACTCCATCTTTGGGAATCCACCTTTCAGATGAGGTCTCTTCCAAACCTCTCGTAGGTCGTGCGGCCGAAACACGAGCATTCCGTTTCGCTCCAGTACTAGTCCTTTGACTAAATTGTAACATGATTCCCGATGTGATTTCGGCAGAACTTTTGAACTCTTAAGTTTGAGATTGTGGGCTGACGTTCGACACACTCGATCGTTGTGAATCCACCTTTCAGATGAGGTCTCTTCCAAGCGTCTCGGAGGTCGTGCGGCTGAAACACGAGCGTCGAAGCATTCCGTTTCGCTCCAGTAGTAGGCCTTTATTGACTAAATTGAAACATGACGACCTATGTGATTTCGGCAGAACTTTGGAACCCTTAAGTTTGAGCTAGTGGGCTGACGTTCGACACACTCGATCGTTGTGAATCTTCCTTTCAGATGAGGTCTCTTCCAAGCCTCTCGGAGGTCTTGCGGTCGAAACACAAGCGTCGAAGCATTCCGTTTCGCTCCAGTCGTAGGCCTTTATTGACTAAATTGTAACATGACGACCGATATGATTTCGGCAGAACTTTTGAACCCTTAAGTTTGAGATTGTGGGCTGACGTTCGACACACTCGATCGTTGGGAATCCACCTTTCAGATGAGTTCTCTTCCATGCCTCTCGGAGGTCGTGCGGAGGAAACACAAGCGCCGAAGCATTCCGTTTCGCTCCAGTCTTAGGCCTTTATTGACTAAATTGTAACATGACGACCGATATGATTTCGGCAGAGCTTTTGAACCCTTAAGTTTGAGCTAGTGGGCTGACGTTCGACACACTTGATCGTTGTGAATCCACCTTTCAGATGATGTCTCTTCCAATCCTCTCGGAGTTCGTGCAGCCGAAACACGAGCTTCGAAGCATTCCGTTTCGCTCCAGTAGTTGGCCTTTATTGACTAAATTGTAACATGACGACCTATGTGATTTATGCGAACTTTTGATCCCTTAAGTTTGAACTAGTGGGCTGACGTTCGACACACTCGATCGTTGGGAATCCACCTTTCAGATGAGGTCTCTTCCAAACCTCTCGTAGGTCGTGCGGCCGAAACACGAGCGTCGAAGCATTCCGTTTCGCTCCAGGACGAGTCCTTTGACTAAATTGTAACATGACGACCTATGTGATTTCGGCAGAACTTTAGAACCCTTAAGTTTGAGCTAATAGGCTGACATTCGACACACTCGATCGTTTTGAATCCACCTTTCAGATGAGGTCTCTTCCAAACCTCTCGTAGGTCGTGCGGCCGAAACACGAGCATTCCGTTTCGCTCCAGTACTAGTCCTTTGACTAAATTGTAACATGATTCCCGATGTGATTTCGGCAGAACTTTTGAACTCTTAAGTTTGAGATTGTGGGCTGACGTTCGACACACTCGGTCGTTGTGAATCCACCTTTCAGATGAGGTCTCTTCCAAGCGTCTCGGAGGTCGTGCGGCTGAAACACGAGCGTCGAAGCATTCCGTATCGCTCCAGTAGTAGGCCTTTATTGACTAAATTGAAACATGACGACCTATGTGATTTCGGCAGAACTTTGGAACCCTTAAGTTTGAGCTAGTGGGCTGACGTTCGACACACTCGATCGTTGTGAATCTTCCTTTCAGATGAGGTCTCTTCCAAGCCTCTCGGAGGTCTTGCGGTCGAAACACAAGCGTCGAAGCATTCCGTTTCGCTCCAGTCGTAGGCCTTTATTGACTAAATTGTAACATGACGACCGATATGATTTCGGCAGAACTTTTGAACCCTTAAGTTTGAGAATGTGGGCTGACGTTCGACACACTCGATCGTTGGGAATCCACCTTTCAGATGAGTTCTCTTCCATGCCTCTCGGAGGTCGTGCGGAGGAAACACAAGCGCCGAAGCATTCCGTTTCGCTCCAGTCTTAGGCCTTTATTGACTAAATTGTAACATGACGACCGATATGATTTCGGCAGAGCTTTTGAACCCTTAAGTTTGAGCTAGTGGGCTGACGTTCGACACACTTGATCGTTGTGAATCCACCTTTCAGATGATGTCTCTTCCAATCCTCTCGGAGTTCGTGCAGCCGAAACACGAGCTTCGAAGCATTCCGTTTCGCTCCAGTAGTTGGCCTTTATTGACTAAATTGTAACATGACGACCTATGTGATTTATGCGAACTTTTGATCCCTTAAGTTTGAACTAGTGGGCTGACGTTCGACACACTCGATCGTTGGGAATCCACCTTTCAGATGAGGTCTCTTCCAAACCTCTCGTAGGTCGTGCGGCCGAAACACGAGCGTCGAAGCATTCCGTTTCGCTCCAGGACGAGTCCTTTGACTAAATTGTAACATGACGACCTATGTGATTTCGGCAGAACTTTAGAACCCTTAAGTTTGATCTAGTAGGCTGACATTCGACACACTCGATCGTTTTGAATCCACCTTTCAGATGAGGTCTCTTCCAAGCCTCTCGGAGGTCGTGCGGCTGAAACACGAGCGTCGAAGCATTCCGTTTCGTTCCAGTAGTAGGCCTTTATTGACTAAATTGAAACATGACGACCCATGTGATTTCGGCAGAACTTTTGAACCCTTAATTTTGAACTAGTGGGCTGACGTTTGACACACTCGATCGTTGTGAATCCACCTTTCAGATGAGGTCTCTTCCAAGCCTCTCGGAGGTCGTGCGGCCGAAACACGAGCGTCGAAGCATTCCGTTTCGCTCCAGTAGTAGGCCTATATTGACTAAATTGTAACATCACGACCTATGTGATTTCGGCAGAACTTTTGAACCTTTAAGTTTGAGCTTGTAGGCTGACATTCGACACACTAGATCGGTTTGAATCCACCTTTCAGATGACGTCTTTTCCAAGCCTCTCGTAAGTCGTGCGACCGAAACACGAGCGTCGAAGCATTCAGTTTCGCTCCATTACTAGTCCTTTATTGACTAAATTGTAACATGACGACCTATGTGATTTCGGCAGAACTTTTGAACCCTTAAGTTTGAGCTTGTGGGCTGACGTTCGACACACTCGATCGTTGTGAATCCACCTTTCAGATGAGGTCTCTTCCAAGCCTCTCGGAGGTCGTGCGGCTGAAACACGAGCGTCGAAGCATTCCGTTTTGCTCCAGCAGTTGGCCTTTATTGACTAAATTGAAACATGACGACCTATGTGATTTCGGCAGAACTTTTGAACCCTTAAGTTTGAGCTTGTGGGCTGACGTTCGAAACACTCGATCGTTGTGAATCCACCTTTCAGATGAGGTCTCTTCCAAGCCTCTCGGAGGTCGTGCGGCTGAAACACGAGCGTCGAAGCATTCCGTTTCGCTCCAGTAGTTGGCCTTTATTGACTAAATTGAAACATGACGACCTATGTGATTTCGGCAGAACTTTTGAACCCTTAAGTTTGAGCTAGTGGGCTGACGTTTGAAACACTCGATCGTTGTGAATCCACCTTTCAGATGAGGTCTCTTCCAATCCTCTCGGAGTTCGTGCGGCCGAGCGGCGACTGTCAAAGCATTCAGTTTCGCTCCAGTCGTAGGCCTTTATTGACTAAATTGTAACATGTCGACCTATGTCATTTCGGCAGAACTTTTGAACCCTTAAGTTTGAGCTAATAGACTGACTTTCGACACACTCGATCGTTTTGAATCCACCTTTCAGATGAGGTCTCTTCCAAGCCTCTCGGAGGTCGTGCGGCCGAAAACACAAGCGTCGAAGCATTCCGTTTCGCTCCAGTAGTTGGCCTTTATTGACTAAATTGAAACATAACGACCTATGTGATTTCGGCAGAACTTTTGAACCCTTAAGTTTGAGCTAGTGGGCTGACGTTTGAAACACTCGATCGTTGTGAATCCACCTTTCACATGAGGTCTCTTCCAATCCTCTCGGAGTTCGTGCAGCCGAAACACGAGCTTCGAAGCATTCCGTTTCGCTCCAGGAGTAGGCCTTTCTTGACTAAATTGTAACATGACGACCTATGTGATTTCGGCAGAACTTTTGAACCCTTAAGTTTGAGCTTGTGGGCTGACGTTCGAAACACTCGATCGTTGTGAATCCACCTTTCAGATGAGGTCTCTTCCAAGCCTCTCGGAGGTCGTGCGGCTGAAACACGAGCGTCGAAGCATTCCGTTTCGCTCCAGTAGTAGGCCTTTATTGACTAAATTGAAACATGACGACCTATGTGATTTCGGAAGAACGTTTGAACCCTTAATTTTGAACTAGTGGGCTGACGTTTGACACACTCGATCGTTGTGAATCCACCTTTCAGATGAGGTCTCTTCCAAGCCTCTCGGAGGTCGTGCGGCCGAAACACGAGCGTCGAAGCATTCCGTTTCGCTCCAGTAGTAGGCCTATATTGACTAAATTGTAACATGACGACCTATGTGATTTCGGCAGAACTTTTGAACCCTTAAGTTTGAGCTTGTAGGCTGACATTCGACACACTCGATCGTTTTGAATCCACCTTTCAGATGACGTCTTTTCCAAGCCTCTCAGAGGTCCTGCGGCCGAAACACGAGCATTGAAGCATTCCGTTTCGCTCCAGTAGGATGCCTTTATTGACTAAATTGTAACATGACGACCTATGTGATTTCGGCAGAACTTTTGAACCTTTAAGTTTGAGCTAATAGACTGACTTTCGACACACTCGATCGTTTTGAATCCACCTTTCAGATGAGGTCTCTTCCAAGCCTCTCGGAGGTCGTGCGGCCGAAAACACGAGCGTCGAAGCATTCCATTTCGCTCTAGTAGTAGGCCTACATTGACTAATTTGTAACATGACGACCTATGTGATTTCGGCAGAACTTTTGAACCCTTAAGTTTGAGCTCGTGGGCTGACTTCGACGCACTCGATCGTTTTGAATCCACCTTTCAAATGAGGTCTTTTCCAATCCTCTCGGAGGTCGTGCGGCTGAAACACGAGCGTCGAAGCATTCCGTTTCGCTCCAGGAGTAGGCCTTTATTGACTAAATTGTCACATGATGACCTTTGTAATTTTGGCAGAACTTTTGAACCTTTAAGTTTGAGCTAGGAGACTGGCATTCGACACACTCGATCGTTTTGAATCCACCTTTCAGATGAGGTCTTTTGCAATCCTCTCGGAGTTCGTGCGGCCGAGCGGCGACTGTCAAAGCATTCAGTTTCGCTCCAGTAGTAGGCCTTTGTTGACTAAATTGTCACATGATGACCTATGTGATTTCGGCAGAACTTTAGAACCCTTAAGTTTGAACTAGTAGGCTGACATTCGAGACACTCGATCGTTTTGAATCCACCTTTCAGATGACGTCTTTTCCAAGCTTCTCGGAGGTCGTGCGGCCGAAACACGAGCGTCGAATCATTCCGTTTAGCTCCAGTAGGAAGCTTTTATTGACTAAATTGTAACATGACGACCTGTGTGATTTAGGCAGAACTTTTGAACCTTTAAGTTTGAGCTAGTAGACTGACATTCAACACATTCGATCGTTTTGAATCCACCTTTCAGATGAGGTCTCTTCCAAGCCTCTCGGAGGTCGTGCGGCTGAAACACGAGCGTCGAAGCATTCCGTTTCGCTCCAGTAGTAGGCCTTTATTGACTAAATTGAAACATGACGACCTATGTGATTTCGGCAGAACTTTGGAACCCTTAAGTTTGAGCTAGTGGGCTGACGTTCGACACACTCGATCGTTGTGAATCTTCCTTTCAGATGAGGTCTCTTCCAAGCCTCTCGGAGGTCTTGCGGTCGAAACACAAGCGTCGAAGCATTCCGTTTCGCTCCAGTCGTAGGCCTTTATTGACTAAATTGTAACATGACGATCGATATGATTTCGGCAGAACTTTTGAACCCTTAAATTTGAGATTGTGGGCTGACGTTCGACACACTCGATCGTTGGGAATCCACCTTTCAGATGAGTTCTCTTCCATGCCTCTCGGAAGTCGTGCGGAGGAAACACAAGCGCCGAAGCATTCCGTTTCGCTCCAGTCTTAGGCCTTTATTGACTAAATTGTAACATGACGACCGATATGATTTCGGCAGAGCTTTTGAACCCTTAAGTTTGAGCTAGTGGGCTGACGTTCGACACACTTGATCGTTGTGAATCCACCTTTCAGATGATGTCTCTTCCAATCCTCTCGGAGTTCGTGCAGCCGAAACACGAGCTTCGAAGCATTCCGTTTCGCTCCAGTAGTTGGCCTTTATTGACTAAATTGTAACATGACGACCTATGTGATTTATGCGAACTTTTGATCCCTTAAGTTTGAACTAGTGGGCTGACGTTCGACACACTCGATCGTTGGGAATCCACCTTTCAGATGAGGTCTCTTCCAAACCTCTCGTAGGTCGTGCGGCCGAAACACGAGCGTCGAAGCATTCCGTTTCGCTCCAGGACGAGTCCTTTGACTAAATTGTAACATGACGACCTATGTGATTTCGGCAGAACTTTAGAACCCTTAAGTTTGAGCTAGTAGGCTGACATTCGACACACTCGATCGTTTTGAATCCACCTTTCAGATGAGGTCTCTTCCAAGCCTCTCGGAGGTCGTGCGGCTGAAACACGAGCGTCGAAGCATTCCGTTTCGTTCCAGTAGTAGGCCTTTATTGACTAAATTGAAACATGACGACCCATGTGATTTCGGCAGAACTTTTGAACCCTTAATTTTGAACTAGTGGGCTGACGTTTGACACACTCGATCGTTGTGAATCCACCTTTCAGATGAGGTCTCTTCCAAGCCTCTCGGAGGTCGTGCGGCCGAAACACGAGCGTCGAAGCATTCCGTTTCGCTCCAGTAGTAGGCCTATATTGACTAAATTGTAACATGACGACCTATGTGATTTCGGCAGAACTTTTGAACCTTTAAGTTTGAGCTTGTAGGCTGACATTCGACACACTAGATCGGTTTGAATCCACCTTTCAGATGACGTCTTTTCCAAGCCTCTCGTAAGTCGTGCGACCGAAACACGAGCGTCGAAGCATTCCGTTTCGCTCCATTACTAGTCCTTTATTGACTAAATTGTAACATGACGACCTATGTGATTTCGGCAGAACTTTTGAACCCTTAAGTTTGAGCTTGTGGGCTGACGTTCGACACACTCGATCGTTGTGAATCCACCTTTCAGATGAGGTCTCTTCCAAGCCTCTCGGAGGTCGTGCGGCTGAAACACGAGCGTCGAAGCATTCCGTTTTGCTCCAGCAGTTGGCCTTTATTGACTAAATTGAAACATGACGACCTATGTGATTTCGGCAGAACTTTTGAACCCTTAAGTTTGAGCTTGTGGGTTGACGTTCGAAACACTCGATCGTTGTGAATCCACCTTTCAGATGAGGTCTCTTCCAAGCCTCTCGGAGGTCGTGCGGCTGAAACACGAGCGTCGAAGCATTCCGTTTCGCTCCAGTAGTTGGCCTTTATTGACTAAATTGAAACATGACGACCTATGTGATTTCGGCAGAACTTTTGAACCCTTAAGTTTGAGCTAGTGGGCTGACGTTTGAAACACTCGATCGTTGTGAATCCACCTTTCAGATGAGGTCTCTTCCAATCCTCTCGGAGTTCGTGCGGCCGAGCGGCGACTGTCAAAGCATTCAGTTTCGCTCCAGTCGTAGGCCTTTATTGACTAAATTGTAACATGTCGACCTATGTGATTTCGGCAGAACTTTTGAACCCTTAAGTTTGAGCTAATAGACTGACTTTCGACACACTCGATCGTTTTGAATCCACCTTTCAGATGAGGTCTCTTCCAAGCCTCTCGGAGGTCGTGCGGCCGAAAACACAAGTGTCGAAGCATTCCGTTTCGCTCCAGTAGTTGGCCTTTATTGACTAAATTGAAACATGACGACCTATGTGATTTCGGCAGAACGTTTGAACCCTTAAGTTTGAGCTAGTGGGCTGACGTTTGAAACACTCGATCGTTGTGAATCCACCTTTCACATGAGGTCTCTTCCAATCCTCTCGGAGTTCGTGCAGCCGAAACACGAGCTTCGAAGCATTCCGTTTCGCTCCAGGAGTAGGCCTTTCTTGACTAAATTGTAACATGACGACCTATGTGATTTCGGCAGAACTTTTGAACCCTTAAGTTTGAGCTTGTGGGCTGACGTTCGAAACACTCGATCGTTGTGAATCCACCTTTCAGATGAGGTCTCTTCCAAGCCTCTCGGAGGTCGTGCGGCTGAAACACGAGCGTCGAAGCATTCCGTTTCGCTCCAGTAGTAGGCCTTTATTGACTAAATTGAAACATGACGACCTATGTGATTTCGGAAGAACGTTTGAACCCTTAATTTTGAACTAGTGGGCTGACGTTTGACACACTCGATCGTTGTGAATCCACCTTTCAGATGAGGTCTCTTCCAAGCCTCTCGGAGGTCGTGCGGCCGAAACACGAGCGTCGAAGCATTCCGTTTCGCTCCAGTAGTAGGCCTATATTGACTAAATTGTAACATGACGACCTATGTGATTTCGGCAGAACTTTTGAACCCTTAAGTTTGAGCTTGTAGGCTGACATTCGACACACTCGATCGTTTTGAATCCACCTTTCAGATGACGTCTTTTCCAAGCCTCTCAGAGGTCCTGCGGCCGAAACACGAGCATCGAAGCATTCCGTTTCGCTCCAGTAGGATGCCTTTATTGACTAAATTGTAACATGACGACCTATGTGATTTCGGCAGAACTTTTGAACCTTTAAGTTTGAGCTAATAGACTGACTTTCGACACACTCGATCGTTTTGAATCCACCTTTCAGATGAGGTCTCTTCCAAGCCTCTCGGAGGTCGTGCGGCCGAAAACACGAGCGTCGAAGCATTCCATTTCGCTCCAGTAGTAGGCCTACATTGACTAATTTGTAACATGACGACCTATGTGATTTCGGCAGAACTTTTGAACCCTTAAGTTTGAGCTCGTGGGCTGACTTCGACGCACTCGATCGTTTTGAATCCACCTTTCAAATGAGGTCTTTTCCAATCCTCTCGGAGGTCGTGCGGCTGAAACACGAGCGTCGAAGCATTCCGTTTCGCTCCAGGAGTAGGCCTTTATTGACTAAATTGTCACATGATGACCTTTGTGATTTTGGCAGAACTTTTGAACCTTTAAGTTTGAGCTAGGAGACTGGCATTCGACACACTCGATCGTTTTGAATCCACCTTTCAGATGAGGTCTTTTGCAATCCTCTCGGAGTTCGTGCGGCCGAGCGGCGACTGTCAAAGCATTCAGTTTCGCTCCAGTAGTAGGCCTTTGTTGACTAAATTGTCACATGATGACCTATGTGATTTCGGCAGAACTTTAGAACCCTTAAGTTTGAACTAGTAGGCTGACATTCGAGACACTCGATCGTTTTGAATCCACCTTTCAGATGACGTCTTTTCCAAGCTTCTCGGAGGTCGTGCGGCCGAAACACGAGCGTCGAATCATTCCGTTTAGCTCCAGTAGGAAGCTTTTATTGACTAAATTGTAACATGACGACCTGTGTGATTTAGGCAGAACTTTTGAACCTTTAAGTTTGAGCTAGTAGACTGACATTCAACACATTCGATCGTTTTGAATCCACCTTTCAGATGAGGTCTCTTCCAAGCCTCTCGGAGGTCGTGCGGCTGAAACACGAGCGTCGAAGCATTCCGTTTCGCTCCAGTAGTAGGCCTTTATTGACGAAATTGAAACATGACGACCTATGTGATTTCGGCAGAACTTTTGATCCCTTAAATTTGAGCTAGTGGGCTGACGTTCGACACACTCGATCGTTGTGAATCCACCTTTCAGATGATGTCTCTTCCAATCCTCTCGGAGTTCCTGCAGCCAAAACACGAGCTTCGAACCATTCCGTTTCGCTCCAGTAGTTGGCCTTTATTGACTAAATTGTAACATGACGACCTATGTGATTTCGGCAGAACTTTTGAACCCTTAAGTTTGAGCTTGTGGGCTGACGTTCGACACACTCGATCGTTGTGAATCCACCTTTCAGATGAGGTCTCTTCCAAGCCTCTCGGAGGTCGTACGGCTCAAACACGAGCGTCGAAGCCTTCCGTTTCGCTCCAGTAGTTGGCCTTTATTGACTAAATTGAAACATGACGACCTATGTGATTTCGGCAGAACTTTTGAACCTTTAACTTTGAGCTAATAGACTGACTTTCGACACACTCGATCGTTTTGAATCCACCTTTCAGATGAGGTCTCTTGCAATCCTCTCGGAGGTCGTGCGGCCTAGCGGCGACTGTCAAAGCATTCAGTTTCGCTCCAGTAGTAGGCCTTTATTTACTAAATTGTAACATGTCGACCTATGTGATTTCGGCAGAACTTTAGAACCCTATAGTTTGAGCTAATAGACTGACTTTCGACACACTCGATCGTTTTGAATCCACCTTTCAGATGAGGTCTCTTCCAAGCCTCTCGGAGGTCGTGCGGCCGAAAACACGAGCGTCGAAGCATTCCATTTCGCTCCAGTAGTAGGCCTACATTGACTAATTTGTAACATGACGACCTATGTGATTTCGGCAGAACTTTTGAACCCTTAAGTTTGAGCTCGTGGGCTGACTTCGACGCACACGATCGTTTTGAATCCACCTTTCAAATGAGGTCTCTTCCAATCCTCTCGGAGGTCGTGCGGCTGAAACACGAGCGTCGAAGCATTCCGTTTCGCTCCAGGAGTAGGCCTTTATTGACTAAATTGTAACATGACGACCTATGTGATTTCGGCAGAACTTTTGAACCCTTAAGTTTGAGCTAGTGGTCTGACGTTTGACACACTCGATTGTTGTGAATCCACCTTTCAGATGAGGTCTCTTCCAAGCCTCTCGGAGGTCGTGCGGCCGAAACACAAGCGTCGAAGCATTCCGTTTCGCTCCAGTCGTAGGCCTTTATTGACTAAATTGTAAAATGACGACCGATATGATTTCGGCAGAACTTTTGAACCCTTAAGTTTGAGATTGTGGGCTGACGTTCGACACACTCGATCGTTGTGAATCCACCTTTCAGATGAGGTCTCTTCCAAGCCTCTCGTAAGTCGTGCGACCGAAACACGAGCGTCGAAGCATTCCGTTTCGCTCCATTACTAGTCCTTTATTGACTAAATTGTAACATGACGACCTATGTGATTTCGGCAGAACTTTTGAACCCTTAAGTTTTAGCTTGTGGGCTGACGTTCGACACACTCGATCGTTGTGAATCCACCTTTCAGATGAGGTCTCTTCCAAGCCTCTCGGAGGTCGTGCGGCTGAAACACGAGCGTCGTAGCATTCCGTTTCGCTCCAGTAGTTGGCCTTTATTGACTAAATTGAAACATGACGACCTATGTGATTTCGGCAGAACTTTTGAACCCTTAAGTTTGAGATTGTGGGCTGACGTTCGACACACTCGATCGTTGTGAAACCACCTTTCAGATGAGGTCTCTTCCAAGCCTCTCGGAGGTCCTGCGGCCGAAACACGAGCGTCGAAGCATTCCGTTTCCCTCCAGTAGGAGGCCTTTATTGACTAAATTGTAACATGACGACCTATGTGATTTCGGCAGAACTTTTGAACCCTTAAGTTTGAGCTAGTGGGCTGACGTTTGACACACTCGATCGTTGTGAATCCACTTTTCAGATGAGGTCTCTTCCAATCCTCTCTGAGTTCGTGCAGCCGAAACACGAGCTTCGAAGCATTCCGTTTCGCTCCAATAGTAGGCCTTTATTGACTAAATTGTAACATGACGACCTATGTGATTTCGGCAGAACTTTTGAACCTTTAAGTTTGAGCTAATAGACTGACTCTCGACACACTCGATCGTTTTGAATCCACCTTTCAGATGAGGTCTCTTGCAATCCTCTCGGAGGTCGTGCGGCCGAGCGGCGACTCTCAAAGCATTCAGTTTCGCTCCAGTAGTAGGCCTTTATTGACTAAATTGTAACATGTCGACCTATGTGATTTCGGCAGAACTTTTGAACCCTTAAGTTTGAGCTTGAAGGCTGACATTCGACACACTCGATCGTTTTGAATCCACCTTTCAGATGACGTCTTTTCCAAGCCTCTCGGAGGTCCTGGGGCCGAAACACGAGCTTCGAAGCATTCCGTTTCGCTCCAATAGTAGGCCTTTCTTGACTAAATTGTAACATGACGACCTATGTGATTTCGGCAGAACTTTTGAACCCTTAAGTTTGAGATTGTGGGCTGACGTTCGACACACTCGATCGTTGTGAATCCACCTTTCAGATGAGGTCTCTTCCAAGCCTCTCGGAGGTCGTGCAGCCGAAACACGAGCTTCGAAGCATTCCGTTTCGCTCCAGGAGTAGGCCTTTATTGACTAAATTGTCACATGATGACCTTTGTGATTTCGGCAGAACTTTTGAACCTTTAAGTTTGAGCTAGTAGACCGACATTCGACACACTCGATCGTTTTGAATCCACCTTTCAGATGAGGTCTCTTGCAATCCTCTCGGAGTTCGTGCGGCCGAGCGGCGACTGTCAAAGCATTCAGTTTCGCTCCAGTCGTAGGCCTTTATTGACTAAATTGTAACATGTCGACCTTTGTGATTTCGGCAGAACTTTAGAACCCTTAAGTTTGAGCTAGTAGGCTGACATTCGACACACTCGATCGTTTTGAATCCACCTTTCAGATGAGGTCTCTTCCAAGCCTCTCGGAGGTCGTGCGGCTGAAACACGAGCGTCGAAGCATTCCGTTTCGCTCCAGTAGTAAGCCTTTATTGACTAAATTGAAACATGACGACCTATGTGATTTCGGCAGAACTTTTGAACCCTTAAGTTTGAACTAGTGGGCTGACGTTCGACACACTCGATCGTTGTGAATCCACCTTTCAGATGAGGTCTCTTCCAAGCCTCTCGGAGGTCGTGCGGCTGAAACGCGAGCATCGAAGCATTCCGTTTCGCTCCAGTAGTAGGCCTTTATTGACTAAATTGTAACATGACGACTTTTGTGATTTCGGCAGAACTTTGGAACCCTTAAGTTTGAGCTAGTGGGCTGACGTTCGACACACTCGATCGTTGTGAATCCACCTTTCAGATGACGTCTTTTCCAAGCCTCTCGGAGGTCCTGCGGCCGAAACACGAGCGTCGAAGCATTCCGTTTCCCTCCAGTAGGAGGCCTTTATTGACTAAATTGTAACATGACGACCTATGTGATTTCGGCAGAACTTTTGAACCTTTAAGTTTGAACTAATAGACTGACTTTCGACACACTCGATCGTTTTGAATCCACCTTTCAGATGAGGTCTCTTCCAAGCCTCTCGGAGGTCGTGCGGCCGAAAACACGAGCGTCGAAGCATTCCATTTCGCTCCAGTAGTAGGCCTACATTGACTAATTTGTAACATGACGACCTATGTGATTTCGGCAGAACTTTTGAACCCTTAAGTTTGAGCTCGTGGGCTGACTTCGACGCACTCGATCGTTTTGAATCCACCTTTCAAATGAGGTCTCTTCCAATCCTCTCGGAGGTCGTGCGGCTGAAACACGAGCGTCGAAGCATTCCGTTTCGCTCCAGGAGTAGGCCTTTATTGACTAAATTTTAACATGACGACCTGTGAGATTTCGGCAGAACTTTTGAACCCTTTAGTTTGAGCTAGTGGTCTGACGTTTGACACACTCGATCGTTGTGAATCCACCTTTCAGATGAGGTCTCTTCCAAGCCTCTCGGAGGTCGTGCGGCAGAAACACAAGCGTCGAAGCATTCCGTTTCGCTCCAGTCGTAGGCCTTTATTGACTAAATTGTAACATGACGACCTATGTGATTTCGGCAGAACTTTTGAACCCTTAAGTTTTAGCTTGTGGGCTGACGTTCGACACACTCGATCGTTGTGAATCCACCTTTCAGATGAGGTCTCTTTCAAGCCTCTCGGAGGTCGTGCGGCTGAAACACGAGCGTCGTAGCATTCCGTTTCGCTCCAGTAGTTGGCCTTTATTGACTAAATTGAAACATGACGATCTATGTGATTTCGGCAGAACTTTTGAACCCTTAAGTTTGAGCTAGTGGGCTGACGTTTGACACACTCGATAGTTGTGAATCCACCTTTCAGATGAGGTCTCTTCCAATCCTCTCGGAGTTCGTGCAGCCGAAACACGAGCTTCGAAGCATTCCGTTTCGCTCCAATAGTAGGCCTTTCTTGACTAAATTGTAACATGACGACCTATGTGATTTCGGCAGAACTTTTGAACCCTTAAGTTTGAGATTGTGGGCTGACTTTCGACACACTCGATCGTTGTGAATCCACCTTTCAGATGAGGTCTCTTCCAAGCCTCTCGGAGGTCGTGCAGCCGAAACACGAGCTTCGAAGCATTCCGTTTCGCTCCAGGAGTAGGCCTTTATTGACTAAATTGTCACATGATGACCTTTGTGATTTCGGCAGAACTTTTGAACCTTTAAGTTTGAGCTAGTAGACCGACATTCGACACACTCGATCGTTTTGTATCCACCTTTCAGATGAGGTCTCTTGCAATCCTCTCGGAGTTCGTGCGGCCGAGCGGCGACTTTCAAAGCATTCAGTTTCGCTCCAGTCGTAGGCCTTTATTGACTAAATTGTAACATGTCGACCTTTGTGATTTCGGCAGAACTTTAGAACCCTTAAGTTTGAGCTAGTAGGCTGACATTCGACACACTCGATCGTTTTGAATCCTCCTTTCAGATGAGGTCTCTTCCAAGCCTCTCGGAGGTCGTGCGGCTGAAACACGAGCATCGAAGCATTCCGTTTCGCTCCAGTAGTAGGCCTTTATTGACTAAATTGAAACATGACGACTTTTGTGATTTCGGCAGAACTTTGGAACCCTTAAGTTTGAGCTAGTGGGCTGACGTTCGACACACTCGATCGTTGTGAATCCACCTTTCAGATGAGGTCTCTTCCAATCCTCTCGGAGGTCCTGCGGCCGAAACACGAGCGTCGAAGCATTCCGTTTCTCTCCAGTAGGAGGCCTTTATTGACTAAATTGTAACATGACGACCTATGTGATTTCGGCAGAACTTTTGAACCTTTAAGTTTGAGCTAATAGACTGACTCTCGACACACTCGATCGTTTTGCATCCACCTTTCAGATGAGGTCTCTTGCAATCCTCTCGGAGGTCGTGCGGCCGAGCGGCGACTGTCAAAGCATTCAGTTTCGCTCCAGTAGTAGACCTTTATTGACTAAATTGTAACATGTCGACTTATGTGATTTCGGCAGAACTTTAGAACCCTATAGTTTGAGCTAGTAGGCTAACCTTCGAGACACTCGATCGTTTTGAATCCACCTTTCAGATGACGTCTTTTCCAAGCTTCTCGGAGGTCGTGCGGCCGAAACACGAGCGTCGAAGCATTCCGTTTCGCTCCAGTAGTAGGCCTATATTGACTAAATTGTAACATGACGACTTATGTGATTTCGGCAGAACTTTTGAACCCTTAAGTTTGAGCTTGAAGGCTGACATTCGACACACTCGATCGTTTTGAATCCACCTTTCAGATGACGTCTTTTCCAAGCCTCTCGGAGGTCCTGCGGCCGAAACACGAGCGTCGAAGCATTCCGTTTCCCTCCAGTAGGAGGCCTTTATTGACTAAATTGTAACATGACGACCTATGTGATTTCGGCAGAACTTTTGAACCTTTAAGTTTGAGCTAATAGACTGACTTTCGACACACTCGATCGTTTTGAATTCACCTTTCAGATGAGGTCTCTTCCAAGCCTCTCGGAGGTCATGCGGCCGAAAACACGAGCGTCGAAGCATTCCATTTCGCTCCAGTAGTAGGCCTACATTGACTAATTTGTAACATGACGACTTATGTGATTTCGGCAGAACTTTTGAACCCTTAAGTTTGAGCTCGTGGGCTGACTTCGACGCACACGATCGTTTTGAATCCACCTTTCAAATGAGGTCTCTTCCAATCCTCTCGGAGGTCGTGCGGCTGAAACACGAGCGTCGAAGCATTCCGTTTCGCTCCAGGAGTAGGCCTTTATTGACTAAATTGTAACATGACGACCTATGTGATTTCGGCAGAACTTTTGAACCCTTAAGTTTGAGCTAGTGGTCTGACGTTTGACACACTCGATCGTTGTGAATCCACCTTTCAGATGAGGTCTCTTCCAAGCCTCTCGGAGGTCGTGCAGCCGAAACACAAGCGTCGAAGCATTCCGTTTCGCTCCAGTCGTAGGCCTTTATTGACTAAATTGTAACATGACGACCGATATGATTTCGGCAGAACTTTTGAACCCTTAAGTTTGAGATTGTGGGCTGACGTTCGACACACTCGATCGTTGTGAATCCACCTTTCAGATGAGGTCTCTTCCAAGCCTCTCGTAAGTCGTGCGACCGAAACACGAGCGTCGAAGCATTCCGTTTCGCTCCATTACTAGTCCTTTATTGACTAAATTGTAACATGACGACCTATGTGATTTCGGCAGAACTTTTGAACCCTTAAGTTTTAGCTTGTGGGCTGACGTTCGACACACTCGATCGTTGTGAATCCACCTTTCAGATGAGGTCTCTTCCAAGCCTCTCGGAGGTCGTGCGGCTGAAACACGAGCGTCGTAGCATTCCGTTTCGCTCCAGTAGTTGGCCTTTATTGACTAAATTGAAACATGACGACCTATGTGATTTCGGCAGAACTTTTGAACCCTTAAGTTTGAGCTAGTGGGCTGACGTTTGACACACTCGATCGTTGTGAATCCACCTTTCAGATGAGGTCTCTTCCAAGCCTCTCGGAGGTCGTGCAGCCGAAACACGAGCTTCGAAGCATTCCGTTTCGCTCCAGGAGTAGGCCTTTATTGACTAAATTGTAACATGTCGACCTTTGTGATTTCGGCAGAACTTTAGAACCCTTAAGTTTGAGCTAGTAGGCTGACATTCGACACACTCGATCGTTTTGAATCCACCTTTCAGATGAGGTCTCTTCCAAGCCTCTCGGAGGTCGTGCGGCTGAAACACGAGCATCGAAGCATTCCGTTTCGCTCCAGTAGTAGGCCTTTATTGACTAAATTGAAACATGACGACTTTTGTGATTTCGGCAGAACTTTGGAAACCTTAAGTTTGAGCTAGTGGGCTGACGTTCGACACACTCGATCGTTGTGAATCCACCTTTCAGATGAGGTCTCTTCCAATCCTCTCGGAGGTCCTGCGGCCGAAACACGAGCGTCGAAGCATTCCGTTTCCCTCCAGTAGGAGGCCTTTATTGACTAAATTGTAACATGACGACCTATGTGATTTCGGCAGAACTTTTGAACCTTTAAGTTTGAGCTAATAGACTGACTCTCGACACACTCGATCATTTTGAATCCACCTTTCAGATGAGGTCTCTTGCAATCCTCTCGGAGGTCGTGCGGCCGAGCGGCGACTGTCAAAGCATTCAGTTTCGCTCCAGTAGTAGGCCTTTATTGACTAAATTGTAACATGTCGACCTATGTGATTTCGGCAGAACTTTAGAACCCTATAGTTTGAGCTAGTAGGCTGACCTTCGAGACACTCGATCGTTTTGAATCCACCTTTCAGATGACGTCTTTTCCAAGCTTCTCGGAGGTCGTGCGGCCGAAACACGAGCGTCGAAGCATTCCGTTTCGCTCCAGTAGTAGGCCTATATTGACTAAATTGTAACATGACGACTTATGTGATTTCGGCAGAACTTTTGAACCCTTAAGTTTGAGCTTGAAGGCTGACATTCGACACACTCGATCGTTTTGAATCCACCTTTCAGATGACGTCTTTTCCAAGCCTCTCGGAGGTCCTGCGGCCGAAACACGAGCGTCGAAGCATTCCGTTTCCCTCCAGTAGGAGGCCTTTATTGACTAAATTGTAACATGACGACCTATGTGATTTCGGCAGAACTTTTGAACCTTTAAGTTTGAGCTAATAGACTGACTTTCGACACACTCGATCGTTTTGAATCCACCTTTCAGATGAGGTCTCTTCCAAGCCTCTCGGAGGTCATGCGGCCGAAAACACGAGCGTCGAAGCATTCCATTTCGCTCCAGTAGTAGGCCTACATTGACTAATTTGTAACATGACGACTTATGTGATTTCGGCAGAACTTTTGAACCCTTAAGTTTGAGCTCGTGGGCTGACTTCGACGCACACGATCGTTTTGAATCCACCTTTCAAATGAGGTCTCTTCCAATCCTCTCGGAGGTCGTGCGGCTGAAACACGAGCGTCGAAGCATTCCGTTTCGCTCCAGGAGTAGGCCTTTATTGACTAAATTGTAACATGACGACCTATGTGATTTCGGCAGAACTTTTGAACCTTTAAGTTTGAGCTAATAGACTGACTTTCGACACACTCGATCGTTTTGAATCCACCTTTCAGATGAGGTCTCTTCCAAGCCTCTCGGAGGTCGTGCGGCCGAAAACACGAGCGTCGAAGCATTCCATTTCGCTCCAGTCGTAGGCCTTTATTGACTAAATTGTAACATGACGACCGATATGATTTCGGCAGAACTTTTGAACCCTTAAGTTTGAGATTGTGGGCTGACGTTCGACACACTCGATCGTTGTGAATCCACCTTTCAGATGAGGTCTCTTCCAAGCCTCTCGGAGGTCGTGCGGCTGAAACACGAGCATCGAAGCATTCCGTTTCGCTCCAGTAGTAGGCCTTTATTGACAAAATTGAAACATGACGACTTTTGTGATTTCGGCAGAACTTTGGAACCCTTAAGTTTGAGCTAGTGGGCTGACGTTCGACACACTCGATCGTTGTGAATCCACCTTTCAGATGAGGTCTCTTCCAATCCTCTCGGAGGTCCTGCGGCCGAAACACGAGCGTCGAAGCATTCCGTTTCCCTCCAGTAGGAGGCCTTTATTGACTAAATTGTAACATGACGACCTATGTGATTTCGGCAGAACTTTTGAACCTTTAAGTTTGAGCTAATAGACTGACTCTCGACACACTCGATCATTTTGAATCCACCTTTCAGATGAGGTCTCTTGCAATCCTCTCGGAGGTCGTGCGGCCGAGCGGCGACTGTCAAAGCATTCAGTTTCGCTCCAGTAGTAGGCCTTTATTGACTAAATTGTAACATGTCGACCTATGTGATTTCGGCAGAACTTTAGAACCCTATAGTTTGAGCTAGTAGGCTGACCTTCGAGACACTCGATCGTTTTGAATCCACCTTTCAGATGACGTCTTTTCCAAGCTTCTCGGAGGTCGTGCGGCCGAAACACGATCGTCGAAGCATTCCGTTTCGCTCCAGTAGTAGGCCTATATTGACTAAATTGTAACATGACGACTTATGTGATTTCGGCAGAACTTTTGAACCCTTAAGTTTGAGCTAATAGACTGACTTTCGACACACTCGATCGTTTTGAATCCACCTTTCAGATGAGGTCTCTTCCAAGCCTCTCGGAGGTCATGCGGCCGAAAACACGAGCGTCGAAGCATTCCATTTCGCTCCAGTAGTAGGCCTACATTGACTAATTTGTAACATGACGACTTTTGTGATTTCGGCAGAACTTTGGAACCCTTAAGTTTGAGCTAGTGGGCTGATGTTCGACACACTCGATCGTTGTGAATCCACCTTTCAGATGAGGTCTCTTCCAATCCTCTCGGAGGTCCTGCGGCCGAAACACGAGCGTCGAAGCATTCCGTTTCCCTCCAGTAGGAGGCCTTTATTGACTAAATTGTAACATGACGACTTATGTGATTTCGGCAGAACTTTTGAACCCTTAAGTTTGAGCTTGTGGGCTGACTTCGACGCACACGATCGTTTTGAATCCACCTTTCAAATGAGGTCTCTTCCAATCCTCTCGGAGGTCGTGCGGCTGAAACACGAGCGTCGAAGCATTCCGTTTCGCTCCAGGAGTAGGCCTTTATTGACTAAATTGTAACATGACGACCTATGTGATTTCGGCAGAACTTTTGAACCTTTAAGTTTGAGCTAATAGACTGACTTTCGACACACTCGATCGTTTTGAATCCACCTTTCAGATGAGGTCTCTTCCAAGCCTCTCGGAGGTCGTGCGGCCGAAAACACGAGCGTCGAAGCATTCCATTTCGCTCCAGTCGTAGGCCTTTATTGACTAAATTGTAACATGACGACCGATATGATTTCGGCAGAACTTTTGAACCCTTAAGTTTGAGATTGTGGGCTGACGTTCGACACACTCGATCGTTGTGAATCCACCTTTCAGATGAGGTCTCTTCCAAGCCTCTCGGAGGTCGTGCGGCTGAAACACGAGCATCGAAGCATTCCGTTTCGCTCCAGTAGTAGGCCTTTATTGACTAAATTGAAACATGACGACTTTTGTGATTTCGGCAGAACTTTGGAACCCTTAAGTTTGAGCTAGTGGGCTGACGTTCGACACACTCGATCGTTGTGAATCCACCTTTCAGATGAGGTCTCTTCCAATCCTCTCGGAGGTCCTGCGGCCGAAACACGAGCGTCGAAGCATTCCGTTTCCCTCCAGTAGGAGGCCTTTATTGACTAAATTGTAACATGACGACCTATGTGATTTCGGCAGAACTTTTGAACCTTTAAGTTTGAGCTAATAGACTGACTCTCGACACACTCGATCATTTTGAATCCACCTTTCAGATGAGGTCTCTTGCAATCCTCTCGGAGGTCGTGCGGCCGAGCGGCGACTGTCAAAGCATTCAGTTTCGCTCCAGTAGTAGGCCTTTATTGACTAAATTGTAACATGTCGACCTATGTGATTTCGGCAGAACTTTAGAACCCTATAGTTTGAGCTAGTAGGCTGACCTTCGAGACACTCGATCGTTTTGAATCCACCTTTCAGATGACGTCTTTTCCAAGCTTCTCGGAGGTCGTGCGGCCGAAACACGAGCGTCGAAGCATTCCGTTTCGCTCCAGTAGTAGGCCTATATTGACTAAATTGTAACATGACGACTTATGTGATTTCGGCAGAACTTTTGAACCCTTAAGTTTGAGCTTGAAGGCTGACATTCGACACACTCGATCGTTTTGAATCCACCTTTCAGATGACGTCTTTTCCAAGCCTCTCGGAGGTCCTGCGGCCGAAACACGAGCGTCGAAGCATTCCGTTTCGCTCCAGTAGTAGGCCTACATTGACTAATTTGTAACATGACGACTTATGTGATTTCGGCAGAACTTTTGAACCCTTAAGTTTGAGCTCGTGGGCTGACTTCGACGCACACGATCGTTTTGAATCCACCTTTCAAATGAGGTCTCTTCCAATCCTCTCGGAGGTCGTGCGGCTGAAACACGAGCGTCGAAGCATTCCGTTTCGCTCCAGTCGTAGGCCTTTATTGACTAAATTGTAACATGACGACCGATATGATTTCGGCAGAACTTTTGAACCCTTAAGTTTGAGATTGTGGGCTGATGTTCGACACACTCGATCGTTGTGAATCCACCTTTCAGATGAGGTCTCTTCCAAGCCTCTCGGAGGTCATGCGGCCGAAAACACGAGCGTCGAAGCATTCCATTTCGCTCCAGTAGTAGGCCTACATTGACTAATTTGTAACATGACGACTTATGTGATTTCGGCAGAACTTTTGAACCCTTAAGTTTGAGCTCGTGGGCTGACTTCGACGCACACGATCGTTTTGAATCCACCTTTCAAATGAGGTCTCTTCCAATCCTCTCGGAGGTCGTGCGGCTGAAACACGAGCGTCGAAGCATTCCGTTTCGCTCCAGGAGTAGGCCTTTATTGACTAAATTGTAACATGACGACCTATGTGATTTCGGCAGAACTTTTGAACCTTTAAGTTTGAGCTAATAGACTGACTTTCGACACACTCGATCGTTTTGAATCCACCTTTCAGATGAGGTCTCTTCCAAGCCTCTCGGAGGTCGTGCGGCCGAAAACACGAGCGTCGAAGCATTCCATTTCGCTCCAGTCGTAGGCCTTTATTGACTAAATTGTAACATGACGACCGATATGATTTCGGCAGAACTTTTGAACCCTTAAGTTTGAGATTGTGGGCTGACGTTCGACACACTCAATCGTTGTGAATCCACCTTTCAGATGAGGTCTCTTCCAAGCCTCTCGTAAGTCGTGCGACCGAAACACGAGCGTCGAAGCATTCCGTTTCGCTCCATTACTAGTCCTTTATTGACTAAATTGTAACATGACGACCTATGTGATTTCGGCAGAACTTTTGAACCCTTAAGTTTGAGATTGTGGGCTGACTTTCGACACACTCGATCGTTGTGAATCCACCTTTCAGATGAGGTCTCTTCCAAGCCTCTCGGAGGTCGTGCAGCCGAAACACGAGCTTCGAAGCATTCCGTTTCGATCCAGGAGTAGGCCTTTATTGACTAAATTGTCACATGATGACCTTTGTGATTTCGGCAGAACTTTTGAACCTTTAAGTTTGAGCTAGTAGACCGACATTCGACACACTCGATCGTTTTGAATCCACCTTTCAGATGAGGTCTCTTGCAATCCTCTCGGAGTTCGTGCGGCCGAGCGGCGACTTTCAAAGCATTCAGTTTCGCTCCAGTCGTAGGCCTTTATTGACTAAATTGTAACATGTCGACCTTTGTGATTTCGGCAGAACTTTAGAACCCTTAAGTTTGAGCTAGTAGGCTGACATTCGACACACTCGATCGTTTTGAATCCACCTTTCAGATGAGGTCTCTTCCAAGCCTCTCGGAGGTCGTGCGGCTGAAACACGAGCATCGAAGCATTCCGTTTCGCTCCAGTAGTAGGCCTATATTGACTAAATTGAAACATGACGACTTTTGTGATTTCGGCAGAACTTTGGAACCCTTAAGTTTGAGCTAGTGGGCTGACGTTCGACACACTCGATCGTTGTGAATCCACCTTTCAGATGAGGTCTCTTCCAATCCTCTCGGAGGTCCTGCGGCCGAAACACGAGCGTCGAAGCATTCCGTTTCCCTCCAGTAGGAGGCCTTTATTGACTAAATTGTAACATGACGACCTATGTGATTTCGGCAGAACTTTTGAACCTTTAAGTTTGAACTAATAGACTGACTTTCGACACACTCGATCGTTTTGAATCCACCTTTCAGATGAGGTCTCTTCCAAGCCTCTCGGAGGTCGTGCGGCCGAAAACACGAGCGTCGAAGCATTCCATTTCGCTCCAGTAGTAGGCCTACATTGACTAATTTGTAACATGACGACCTATGTGATTTCGGCAGAACTTTTGAACCCTTAAGTTTGAGCTCGTGGGCTGACTTCGACGCACTCGATCGTTTTGAATCCACCTTTCAAATGAGGTCTCTTCCAATCCTCTCGGAGGTCGTGCGGCTGAAACACGAGCGTCGAAGCATTCCGTTTCGCTCCAGGAGTAGGCCTTTATTGACTAAATTTTAACATGACGACCTGTGAGATTTCGGCAGAACTTTTGAACCCTTAAGTTTGAGCTAGTGGTCTGACGTTTGACACACTCGATCGTTGTGAATCCACCTTTCAGATGAGGTCTCTTCCAAGCCTCTCGGAGGTCGTGCGGCCGAAACACAAGCGTCGAAGCATTCCGTTTCGCTCCAGTCGTAGGCCTTTATTGACTAAATTGTAACATGACGACCGATATGATTTCGGCAGAACTTTTGAACCCTTAAGTTTGAGATTGTGGGCTGACGTTCGACACACTCGATCGTTGTGAATCCACCTTTCAGGTGAGGTCTCATCCAAGCCTCTCGTAAGTCGTGCGACCGAAACACGAGCGTCGAAGCATTCCGTTTCGCTCCATTACTAGTCCTTTATTGACTAAATTGTAACATGACGACCTATGTGATTTCGGCAGAACTTTTGAACCCTTAAGTTTTAGCTTTTGGGCTGACGTTCGACACACTCGATCGTTGTGAATCCACCTTTCAGATGAGGTCTCTTCCAAGCCTCTCGGAGGTCGTGCGGCTGAAACACGAGCGTCGTAGCATTCCGTTTCGCTCCAGTAGTTGGCCTTTATTGACTAAATTGAAACATGACGACCTATGTGATTTCGGCAGAACTTTTGAACCCTTAAGTTTGAGCTAGTGGGCTGACGTTTGACACACTCGATCGTTGTGAATCCACCTTTCAGATGAGGTCTCTTCCAATCCTCTCTGAGTTCGTGCAGCCGAAACACGAGCTTCGAAGCATTCCGTTTCGCTCCAATAGTAGGCCTTTCTTGACTAAATTGTAACATGACGACCTATGTGATTTCGGCAGAACTTTTGAACCCTTAAGTTTGAGATTGTGGGCTGACGTTCGACACACTCGATCGTTGTGAATCCACCTTTCAGATGAGGTCTCTTCCAAGCCTCTCGGAGGTCGTGCAGCCGAAACACGAGCTTCGAAGCATTCCGTTTCGCTCCAGGAGTAGGCCTTTATTGACTAAATTGTCACATGATGACCTTTGTGATTTCGGCAGAACTTTTGAACCTTTAAGTTTGAGCTAGTAGACCGACATTCGACACACTCGATCGTTTTGAATCCACCTTTCAGATGAGGTCTCTTGCAATCCTCTCGGAGTTCGTGCGGCCGAGCGGTGACTGTCAAAGCATTCAGTTTCGCTCCAGTCGTAGGCCTTTATTGACTAAATTTTAACATGTCGACCTTTGTGATTTCGGCAGAACTTTAGAACCCTTAAGTTTGAGCTAGTAGGCTGACATTCGACACACTCGATCGTTTTGAATCCACCTTTCAGATGAGGTCTCTTCCAAGCCTCTCGGAGGTCGTGCGGCTGAAACACGAGCGTCGAAGCATTCCGTTTCGCTCCAGTAGTAGGCCTTTATTGACTAAATTGAAACATGACGACCTATGTGATTTCGGCAGAACTTTTGAACCCTTAAGTTTGAACTAGTGGGCTGACGTTCGACACACTCGATCGTTGTGAATCCACCTTTCAGATGAGGTCTCTTCCAATCCTCTCGGAGTTCGTGCAGCCGAAACACGAGCTTCGAAGCATTCCGTTTCGCTCCAGTAGTTGGCCTTTCTTGACTAAATTGTAACATGTCGACCTATGTGATTTCGGCAGAACTTTAGAACCCTTAAGTTTGAGCTCGTAGGCTGACCTTCATGACACTCGATCGTTGTGAATCCACCTTTCAGATGAGGTCTCTTCCAAGCCTCTCGTAAGTCGTGCGACCGAAACACGAGCGTCGAAGCATTCCGTTTCGCTCCATTACTAGTCCTTTATTGACTAAATTGTAACATGACGACCTATGTGATTTCGGCAGAACTTTTGAACCCTTAAGTTTGAGCTTGTGGGCTGACGTTCGACACACTCGATCGTTGTGAATCCACCTTTCAGATGAGGTCTCTTCCAAGCCTCTCGGAGGTCGTGCGGCTGAAACACGAGCGTCGTAGCATTCCGTTTCGCTCCAGTAGTTGGCCTTTATTGACTAAATTGAAACATGACGACCTATGTGATTTCGGCAGAACCTTTGAACCCTTAAGTTTGAGATTGTGGGCTGACATTCGACACACTCGATCGTTGTGAATCCACCTTTCAGATGAGGTCTCTTCCAAGCCTCTCTGAGGTCGTGCGGCCGAAACACAAGCGTCGAAGCATTTCGTTTCGCTCCAGTCGTAGGACTTTATTGACTAAATTGTAACATGATGACCGATATGATTTCGGCAGAACTTTTGAACCCTTAAGTTTGAGATTGTGGGCTGACGTTCGACACACTCGATCGTTGTGAATCCACCTTTCAGATGAGGTCTCTTCCAAGCCTCTCGGAGGTCGTGCAGCCGAAACACGAGCTTCGAAGCATTCCGTTTCGCTCCAGGAGTAGGCCTTTATTGACTAAATTGTCACATGTCGACCTATGTGATTTCGGCAGAACTTTAGAACCCTATAGTTTGAGCTAGTAGGCTGACCTTCGAGACACTCGATCGTTTTGAATCCACCTTTCAGATGACGTCTTTTCTAAGCTTCTCGGAGGTCGTGCGGCCGAAACACGAGCGTCGAAGCATTCCGTTTCGCTCCAGTAGTAGGCCTATATTGACTAAATTGTAACATGACGACTTATGTGATTTCGGCAGAACTTTTGAACCTTTAAGTTTGAGCTAGTAGACTGACATTCGACACACTCGATCGTTTTGAATCCACCTTTCAGATGAGGTCTCTTCCAAGCCTCTCGGAGGTCGTGCGGCTGAAACACGAGCGTCGAAGCATTCCGTTTCGCTCCAGTAGTAGGACTTTATTGACTAAATTGAAACATGACGACCTATGTGATTTCGGAAGAACTTTTGAACCCTTAATTTTGAACTAGTGGGCTGACGTTTGACACACTCGATCGTTGTGAATCCACCTTTCAGATGAGGTCTCTTCCAAGCCTCTCGGAGGTCGTGCGGCTGAAACACGAGCATCGAAGCATTCCGTTTCGCTCCAGTAGTAGGCCTTTATTGACTAAATTGAAACATGACGACTTTTGTGATTTCGGCAGAACTTTGGAACCCTTAAGTTTGAGCTAGTGGGCTGACGTTCGACACACTCGATCGTTGTGAATCCACCTTTCAGATGAGGTCTCTTCCAAGCCTCTCGGAGGTCGTGCAGCCGAAACACGAGCTTCGAAGCATTCCGTTTCGCTCCAGGAGTAGGCCTTTATTGACTAAATTGAAAGATGACGACCTATGTGATTTCGGAAGAACTTTTGAACCCTTAATTTTGAACTAGTGGGCTGACGTTTGACACACTCGATCGTTGTGAATCCACCTTTCAGATGAGGTCTCTTCCAAGCCTCTCGGAGGTCGTGCGGCCGAAACACGAGCGTCGAATCATTCCGTTTCGCTCCAGTAGTAGGCCTTTATTGACTAAATTGAAACATGACGACCTATGTGATTTCGGCAGAACTTTTGAACCCTTAAGTTTGAGATTGTGGGCTGACGTTCGACACACTCGATCGTTGTGAATCCACCTTTCAGATGAGGTCTCTTCCAATCCTCTCGGAGTTCGTGCAGCCGAAACACGAGCTTCGAAGCATTCCGTTTCGCTCCAGTAGTTGGCCTTTATTGACTAAATTGTAACATGTCGACCTATGTGATTTCGGCAGAACTTTAGAACCCTTAAGTTTGAGCTCGTAGGCTGACCTTCATGACACTCGATCGTTGTGAATCCACCTTTCAGATGAGGTCTCTTCCAATCCTCTCGGAGTTCGTGCAGCCGAAACACGAGCGTCGAAGCATTCCATTTCGCTCCAGTAGTAGGCCTACATTGACTAATTTGTAACATGACGACCTATGTGATTTCGGCAGAACTTTTGAACCCTTAAGTTTGAGCTCGTGGGCTGACTTCGACGCACTCGATCGTTTTGAATCCACCTTTCAAATGAGGTCTCTTCCAATCCTCTCGGAGGTCGTGCGGCTGAAACACGAGCGTCGAAGCATTCCGTTTCGCTCCAGGAGTAGGCCTTTATTGACTAAATTTTAACATGACGACCTGTGAGATTTCGGCAGAACTTTTGAACCCTTAAGTTTGAGCTAGTGGTCTGACGTTTGACACACTCGATCGTTGTGAATCCACCTTTCAGATGAGGTCTCTTCCAAGCCTCTCGGAGGTCGTGCGGCCGAAACACAAGCGTCGAAGCATTCCGTTTCGCACCAGTCGTAGGCCTTTATTGACTAAATTGTAACATGACGACCGATATGATTTCGGCAGAACTTTTGAACCCTTAAGTTTGAGATTGTGGGCTGACGTTCGACACACTCGATCGTTGTGAATCCACCTTTCAGATGAGGTCTCTTCCAAGCCTCTCGGAGGTCGTGCGGCTGAAACACGAGCGTCGTAGCATTCCGTTTCGCTCCAGTAGTTGGCCTTTATTGACTAAATTGAAATATGACGACCTATGTGATTTCGGCAGAACTTTTGAACCCTTAAGTTTGAGCTAGTGGGCTGACGTTTGACACACTCGATCGTTGTGAATCCACCTTTCAGATGAGGTCTCTTCCAATCCTCTCTGAGTTCGTGCAGCCGAAACACGAGCTTCGAAGCATTCCGTTTCGCTCCAATAGTAGGCCTTTCTTGACTAAATTGTAACATGACGACCTATGTGATTTCGGCAGAACTTTTGAACCCTTAAGTTTGAGATTGTGGGCTGACGTTCGACACACTCGATCGTTGTGAATCCACCTTTCAGATGAGGTCTCTTCCAAGCCTCTCGGAGGTCGTGCAGCCGAAACACGAGCTTCGAAGCATTCCGTTTCGCTCCAGGAGTAGGCCTTTATTGACTAAATTGTCACATGATGACCTTTGTGATTTCGGCAGAACTTTTGAACCTTTAAGTTTGAGCTAGTAGACCGACATTCGACACACTCGATCGTTTTGAATCCACCTTTCAGATGAGGTCTCTTGCAATCCTCTCGGAGTTCGTGCGGCCGAGCGGTGACTGTCAAAGCATTCAGTTTCGCTCCAGTCGTAGGCCTTTATTGACTAAATTGTAACATGTCGACCTTTGTGATTTCGGCAGAACTTTAGAACCCTTAAGTTTGAGCTAGTAGGCTGACATTCGACACACTCGATCGTTTTGAATCCACCTTTCAGATGAGGTCTCTTCCAAGCCTCTCGGAGGTCGTGCGGCTGAAACACGAGCGTCGAAGCATTCCGTTTCGCTCCAGTAGTAGGCCTTTATTGACTAAATTGAAACATGACGACCTATGTGATTTCGGCAGAACTTTTGAACCCTTAAGTTTGAACTAGTGGGCTGACGTTCGACACACTCGATCGTTGTGAATCCACCTTTCAGATGAGGTCTCTTCCAATCCTCTCGGAGTTCGTGCAGCCGAAACACGAGCTTCGAAGCATTCCGTTTCGCTCCAGTAGTTGGCCTTTCTTGACTAAATTGTAACATGTCGACCTATGTGATTTCGGCAGAACTTTAGAACCCTTAAGTTTGAGCTCGTAGGCTGACCTTCATGACACTCGATCGTTGTGAATCCACCTTTCAGATGAGGTCTCTTCCAAGCCTCTCGTAAGTCGTGCGACCGAAACACGAGCGTCGAAGCATTCCGTTTCGCTCCATTACTAGTCCTTTATTGACTAAATTGTAACATGACGACCTATGTGATTTCGGCAGAACTTTTGAACCCTTAAGTTTGAGCTTGTGGGCTGACGTTCGACACACTCGATCGTTGTGAATCCACCTTTCAGATGAGGTCTCTTCCAAGCCTCTCGGAGGTCGTGCGGCTGAAACACGAGCGTCGTAGCATTCCGTTTCGCTCCAGTAGTTGGCCTTTATTGACTAAATTGAAACATGACGACCTATGTGATTTCGGCAGAACCTTTGAACCCTTAAGTTTGAGATTGTGGGCTGACATTCGACACACTCGATCGTTGTGAATCCACCTTTCAGATGAGGTCTCTTCCAAGCCTCTCTGAGGTCGTGCGGCCGAAACACAAGCGTCGAAGCATTTCGTTTCGCTCCAGTCGTAGGACTTTATTGACTAAATTGTAACATGATGACCGATATGATTTTGGCAGAACTTTTAACCCCTTAAGTTTGAGATTGTGGGCTGACGTTCGACACACTCGATCGTTGTGAATCCACCTTTCAGATGAGGTCTCTTCCAAGCCTCTCGGAGGTCGTGCAGCCGAAACACGAGCTTCGAAGCATTCCGTTTCGCTCCAGGAGTAGGCCTTTATTGACTAAATTGTCACATGTCGACCTATGTGATTTCGGCAGAACTTTAGAACCCTATAGTTTGAGCTAGTAGGCTGACCTTCGAGACACTCGATCGTTTTGAATCCACCTTTCAGATGACGTCTTTTCTAAGCTTCTCGGAGGTCGTGCGGCCGAAACACGAGCGTCGAAGCATTCCGTTTCGCTCCAGTAGTAGGCCTATATTGACTAAATTGTAACATGACGACTTATGTGATTTCGGCAGAACTTTTGAACCTTTAAGTTTGAGCTAGTAGACTGACATTCGACACACTCGATCGTTTTGAATCCACCTTTCAGATGAGGTCTCTTCCAAGCCTCTCGGAGGTCGTGCGGCTGAAACACGAGCGTCGAAGCATTCCGTTTCGCTCCAGTAGTAGGACTTTATTGACTAAATTGAAACATGACGACCTATGTGATTTCGGAAGAACTTTTGAACCCTTAATTTTGAACTAGTGGGCTGACGTTTGACACACTCGATCGTTGTGAATCCACCTTTCAGATGAGGTCTCTTCCAAGCCTCTCGGAGGTCGTGCGGCTGAAACACGAGCATCGAAGCATTCCGTTTCGCTCCAGTAGTAGGCCTTTATTGACTAAATTGAAACATGACGACTTTTGTGATTTCGGCAGAACTTTGGAACCCTTAAGTTTGAGCTAGTGGGCTGACGTTCGACACACTCGATCGTTGTGAATCCACCTTTCAGATGAGGTCTCTTCCAAGCCTCTCGGAGGTCGTGCAGCCGAAACACGAGCTTCGAAGCATTCCGTTTCGCTCCAGGAGTAGGCCTTTATTGACTAAATTGAAAGATGACGACCTATGTGATTTCGGAAGAACTTTTGAACCCTTAATTTTGAACTAGTGGGCTGACGTTTGACACACTCGATCGTTGTGAATCCACCTTTCAGATGAGGTCTCTTCCAAGCCTCTCGGAGGTCGTGCGGCCGAAACACGAGCGTCGAATCATTCCGTTTCGCTCCAGTAGTAGGCCTTTATTGACTAAATTGAAACATGACGACCTATGTGATTTCGGCAGAACTTTTGAACCCTTAAGTTTGAGATTGTGGGCTGACGTTCGACACACTCGATCGTTGTGAATCCACCTTTCAGATGAGGTCTCTTCCAATCCTCTCGGAGTTCGTGCAGCCGAAACACGAGCTTCGAAGCATTCCGTTTCGCTCCAGTAGTTGGCCTTTATTGACTAAATTGTAACATGTCGACCTATGTGATTTCGGCAGAACTTTAGAACCCTTAAGTTTGAGCTCGTAGGCTGACCTTCATGACACTCGATCGTTGTGAATCCACCTTTCAGATGAGGTCTCTTCCAATCCTCTCGGAGTTCGTGCAGCCGAAACACGAGCTTCGAAGCATTCCGTTTCGCTCCAGTAGTTGGCCTTTCTTGACTAAATTGTAACATGACGACCTATGTGATTTCGGCAGAACTTTTGATCCCTTAAGTTTGAGATTATGGGCTGACGTTCGACACACTCGATCGTTGTGAATCCACCTTTCAGATGAGGTCTCTTCCAAGCCTCTCGGAGGTCGTGCGGCCGAAACACAAGCGTCGAAGCATTCCGTTTCGCTCCAGTCGTAGGCCTTTATTGACTAAATTGTAACATGTCGACCTATGTGATTTCGGCAGAACTTTAGAACGCTATAGTTTGAGCTAGTAGGCTGACCTTCGAGACACTCGATCGTTTTGAATCCACCTTTCAGATGACGTCTTTTCCAAGCTTCTCGGAGGTCGTGCGGCCGAAACACGAGCGTCGAAGCATTCCGTTTCGCTCCAGTAGTAGGCCTATATTGACTAAATTGTAACATGACGACTTTTGTGATTTCGGCAGAACTTTTGAACCTTTAAGTTTGAGCTAGTAGACTGACATTCGACACACTCGATCGTTTTGAATCCACCTTTCAGATGAGGTCTCTTGCAATCCTCTCGGAGTTCGTGCGGCCGAGCGGCGACTGTCAAAGCATTCAGTTTCGCTCCAGTCGTAGGCCTTTATTGACTAAATTGTAACATGTCGACCTATGTGATTTCGGCAGAACTTTAGAACCCTTAAGTTTGAGCTAGTAGGCTGACATTCGACACACTCGATCGTTTTGAATCCACCTTTCAGATGAGGTCTCTTCCAAGCCTCTCGGAGGTCGTGCGGCTGAAACACGAGCGTCGAAGCATTCCGTTTCGCTCCAGTAGTAGGACTTTATTGACTAAATTGAAACATGACGACCTATGTGATTTCGGAAGAACTTTTGAACCCTTAATTTTGAACTAGTGGGCTGACGTTTGACACACTCGATCGTTGTGAATCCACCTTTCAGATGAGGTCTCTTCCAAGCCTCTCGGAGGTCGTGCGGCTGAAACACGAGCATCGAAGCATTCCGTTTCGCTCCAGTAGTAGGCCTTTATTGACTAAATTGTAACATGACGACCGATATGATTTCGGCAGAACTTTTGAACCCTTAAGTTTGAGATTGTGGGCTGACGTTCGACACACTCGATCGTTGTGAATCCACCTTTCAGATGAGGTCTCTTCCAAGCCTCTCGGAGGTCGTGCGGCTGAAACACGAGCGTCGTAGCATTCCGTTTCGCTCCAGTAGTTGGCCTTTATTGACTAAATTGAAACATGACGACCTATGTGATTTCGGCAGAACTTTTGAACCCTTAAGTTTGAACTAGTGGGCTGACGTTTGACACACTCGATCGTTGTGAATCCACCTTTCAGATGAGGTCTCTTCCAATCCTCTCGGAATTCGTGCAGCCGAAACACGAGCTTCGAAGCATTCGGTTTCGCTCCAATAGTAGGCCTTTCTTGACTAAATTGTAACATGACGACCTATGTGATTTCGGCAGAACCTTTGAACCCTTAAGTTTGAGATTGTGGGCTGACATTCGACACACTCGATCGTTGTGAATCCACCTTTCAGATGAGGTCTCTTCCAAGCCTCTCTGAGGTCGTGCGGCCGAAACACAAGCGTCGAAGCATTCCGTTTTGCTCCAGTCGTAGGCCTTTATTGACTAAATTGTAACATGACGACCGATATGATTTCGGCAGAACTTTTGAACCCTTAAGTTTGAGATTGTGGGCTGACGTTCGACACACTCGATCGTTGTGAATCCACCTTTCAGATGAGGTCTCTTCCAAGCCTCTCGTAAGTCGTGCGACCGAAACACGAGCGTCGAAGCATTCCGTTTCGCTCCAATACTAGTCCTTTATTGACTAAATTGTAACATGACGACCTATGTGATTTCGGCAGAACTTTTGAACCCTTAAGTTTGAGCTTGTGGGCTGACGTTCGACACACTCGATCGTTGTGAAACCACCTTTCAGATGAGGTCTCTTCCAAGCCTCTCGGAGGTCGTGCGGCTGAAACACGAGCGTCGAAGGATTCCGTTTCGCTCCAGTAGTTGGCCTTTATTGACTAAATTGAAACATGACGACCTATGTGATTTCGGCAGAACTTTTGAACCCTTAAGTTTGAGCTAGTGGGCTGACGTTTGACACACTCGATCGTTGTGAATCCACCTTTCAGATGAGGTCTCTTCCAAGCCTCTCGGAGGTCGTGCAGCCGAAACACGAGCTTCGAAGCATTCCGTTTCGCTCCAGGAGTAGGCCTTTATTGACTAAATTGTCACATGATGACCTTTGTGATTTCAGCAGAAGTTTTGAACCTTTAAGTTTGAGCTAGTAGACTGACATTCGACACACTCGATCGTTTTGAATCCACCTTTCAGATGAGGTCTCTTGCAATCCTCTCGGAGTTCGTGCGGCTGAGCGGCGACTGTCAAAGCATTCAGTTTCGCTCCAGTAGTAGGCCTTTATTGACTAAATTGAAACATGACGACTTTTGTGATTTCGGCAGAACTTTGGAACCCTTAAGTTTGAGCTAGTGGGCTGACGTTCGACACACTCGATCGTTGTGAATCCACCTTTCAGATGAGGTCTCTTCCAATCCTCTCGGAGTTCGTGCAGCCGAAACACGAGCTTCGAAGCATTCCGTTTCGCTCCAGGAGTAGGCCTTTATTGACTAAATTGTCACATGATGACCTTTGTGATTTCGGCAGAACTTTTGAACCTTTAAGTTTGAGTTGTAGACTGACGTTCGACACACTCGATCGTTGTGAATCCACCTTTCAGATGAGGTCTCTTCCAATCCTCTCGGAGTTCGTGCAGCCGAAACACGAGCTTCGAAGCATTCGGTTTCGCTCCAATAGTAGGCCTTTCTTGACTAAATTGTAACATGACGACCTATGTGATTTCGGCAGAACCTTTGAACCCTTAAGTTTGAGATTGTGGGCTGACATTCGACACACTCGATCGTTGTGAATCCACCTTTCAGATGAGGTCTCTTCCAAGCCTCTCTGAGGTCGTGCGGCCGAAACACAAGCGTCGAAGCATTCCGTTTCGCTCCAGTCGTAGGCCTTTATTGACTAAATTGTAACATGACGACCGATATGATTTCGGCAGAACTTTTGAACCCTTAAGTTTGAGATTGTGGGCTGACGTTCGACACACTCGATCGTTGTGAATCCACCTTTCAGATGAGGTCTCTTCCAAGCCTCTCGGAGGTCGTGCGGCTGAAACACGAGCGTCGTAGCATTCCGTTTCGCTCCAGTAGTTGGCCTTTATTGACTAAATTGAAACATGACGACCTATGTGATTTCGGCAGAACTTTTGAACCCTTAAGTTTGAACTAGTGGGCTGACGTTTGACACACTCGATCGTTGTGAATCCACCTTTCAGATGAGGTCTCTTCCAATCCTCTCGGAGTTCGTGCAGCCGAAACACGAGCTTCGAAGCATTCGGTTTCGCTCCAATAGTAGGCCTTTCTTGACTAAATTGTAACATGACGACCTATGTGATTTCGGCAGAACCTTTGAACCCTTAAGTTTGAGATTGTGGGCTGACATTCGACACACTCGATCGTTGTGAATCCACCTTTCAGATGAGGTCTCTTAAAGCCTCTCTGAGGTCGTGCGGCCGAAACACAAGCGTCGAAGCATTCCGTTTTGCTCCAGTCGTAGGCCTTTATTGACTAAATTGTAACATGACGACCGATATGATTTCGGCAGAACTTTTGAACCCTTAAGTTTGAGATTGTGGGCTGACGTTCGACACACTCGATCGTTGTGAATCCACCTTTCAGATGAGGTCTCTTCCAAGCCTCTCGTAAGTCGTGCGACCGAAACACGAGCGTCGAAGCATTCAGTTTCGCTCCAGTCGTAGGCCTTTATTGACTAAATTGTAACATGACGACCGATATGATTTCGGCAGAACTTTTGAACCCTTAAGTTTGAGATTGTGGGCTGACGTTCGACACACTCGATCGTTGTGAATCGACCTTTCAGATGAGGTCTCTTCCAAGCCTCTCGGAGGTCGTGCGGCTGAAACACGAGCGTCGTAGCATTCCGTTTCGCTCCAGTAGTTGGCCTTTATTGACTAAATTGAAACATGACGACCTATGTGATTTCGGCAGAACTTTTGAACCCTTAAGTTTGAGCTAGTGGGCTGACGTTTGACACACTCGATCGTTGTGAATCCACCTTTCAGATGAGGTCTCTTGCAATCCTCTCGGAGTTCGTGCAGCCGAAACACGAGCTTCGAAGCATTCGGTTTCGCTCCAATAGTAGGCCTTTCTTGACTAAATTGTAACATGACGACCTATGTGATTTCGGCAGAACCTTTGAACCCTTAAGTTTGAGATTGTGGGCTGACATTCGACACACTCGATCGTTGTGAATCCACCTTTCAGATGAGGTCTCTTCCAAGCCTCTCTGAGGTCGTGCGGCCGAAACACAAGCGTCGAAGCATTCCGTTTTGCTCCAGTCGTAGGCCTTTATTGACTAAATTGTAACATGACGACCGATATGATTTCGGCAGAACTTTTGAACCCTTAAGTTTGAGATTGTGGGCTGACGTTCGACACACTCGATCGTTGTGAATCCACCTTTCAGATGAGGTCTCTTCCAAGCCTCTCGTAAGTCGTGCGACCGAAACACGAGCGTCGAAGCATTCCGTTTCGCTCCAGTACTAGTCCTTTATTGACTAAATTGTAACATGACGACCTATGTGATTTCGGCAGAACTTTTGAACCCTTAAGTTTGAGCTTGTGGGCTGACGTTCGACACACTCGATCGTTGTGAAACCACCTTTCAGATGAGGTCTCTTCCAAGCCTCTCGGAGGTCGTGCGGCTGAAACACGAGCGTCGAAGGATTCCGTTTCGCTCCAGTAGTTGGCCTTTATTGACTAAATTGAAACATGATGACCTATGTGATTTCGGCAGAACTTTTGAACCCTTAAGTTTGAGCTAGTGGGCTGACGTTTGACACACTCGATCGTTGTGAATCCACCTTTCAGATGAGGTCTCTTCCAAGCCTCTCGGAGGTCGTGCAGCCGAAACACGAGCTTCGAAGCATTCCGTTTCGCTCCAGGAGTAGGCCTTTATTGACTAAATTGTCACATGATGACCTTTGTGATTTCAGCAGAAGTTTTGAACCTTTAAGTTTGAGCTAGTAGACTGACATTCGACACACTCGATCGTTTTGAATCCACCTTTCAGATGAGGTCTCTTGCAATCCTCTCGGAGTTCGTGCGGCCGAGCGGCGACTGTCAAAGCATTCAGTTTCGCTCCAGTAGTAGGCCTTTATTGACTAAATTGAAACATGACGACCTATGTGATTTCGGCAGAACTTTTGAACCCTTAAGTTTGAGCTAGTGGGCTGACGTTTGACACACTCGATCGTTGTGAATCCACCTTTCAGATGAGGTCTCTTCCAATCCTCTCGGAGTTCGTGCAGCCGAAACACGAGCTTCGAAGCATTCGGTTTCGCTCCAATAGTAGGCCTTTCTTGACTAAATTGTAACATGACGACCTATGTGATTTCGGCAGAACCTTTGAACCCTTAAGTTTGAGATTGTGGGCTGACATTCGACACACTCGATCGTTGTGAATCCACCTTTCAGATGAGGTCTCTTCCAAGCCTCTCTGAGGTCGTGCGGCCGAAACACAAGCGTCGAAGCATTCCGTTTTGCTCCAGTCGTAGGCCTTTATTGACTAAATTGTAACATGACGACCGATATGATTTCGGCAGAACTTTTGAACCCTTAAGTTTGAGATTGTGGGCTGACGTTCGACACACTCGATCGTTGTGAATCCACCTTTCAGATGAGGTCTCTTCCAAGCCTCTCGTAAGTCGTGCGACCGAAACACGAGCGTCGAAGCATTCCGTTTCGCTCCAGTACTAGTCCTTTATTGACTAAATTGTAACATGACGACCTATGTGATTTCGGCAGAACTTTTGAACCCTTAAGTTTGAGCTTGTGGGCTGACGTTCGACACACTCGATCGTTGTGAAACCACCTTTCAGATGAGGTCTCTTCCAAGCCTCTCGGAGGTCGTGCGGCTGAAACACGAGCGTCGAAGGATTCCGTTTCGCTCCAGTAGTTGGCCTTTATTGACTAAATTGAAACATGACGACCTATGTGATTTCGGCAGAACTTTTGAACCCTTAAGTTTGAGCTAGTGGGCTGACATTCGACACACTCGATCGTTGTGAATCCACCTTTCAGATGAGGTCTCTTCCAAGCCTCTCTGAGGTCGTGCGGCCGAAACACAAGCGTCGAAGCATTCCGTTTTGCTCCAGTCGTAGGCCTTTATTGACTAAATTGTAACATGACGACCGATATGATTTCGGCAGAACTTTTGAACCCTTAAGTTTGAGATTGTGGGCTGACGTTCGACACACTCGATCGTTGTGAATCCACCTTTCAGATGAGGTCTCTTCCAAGCCTCTCGTAAGTCGTGCGACCGAAACACGAGCGTCGAAGCATTCCGTTTCGCTCCAGTACTAGTCCTTTATTGACTAAATTGTAACATGACGACCTATGTGATTTCGGCAGAACTTTTGAACCCTTAAGTTTGAGCTTGTGGGCTGACGTTCGACACACTCGATCGTTGTGAAACCACCTTTCAGATGAGGTCTCTTCCAAGCCTCTCGGAGGTCGTGCGGCTGAAACACGAGCGTCGAAGGATTCCGTTTCGCTCCAGTAGTTGGCCTTTATTGACTAAATTGAAACATGACGACCTATGTGATTTCGGCAGAACTTTTGAACCCTTAAGTTTGAGCTAGTGGGCTGACGTTTGACACACTCGATCGTTGTGAATCCACCTTTCAGATGAGGTCTCTTCCAAGCCTCTCGGAGGTCGTGCAGCCGAAACACGAGCTTCGAAGCATTCCGTTTCGCTCCAGGAGTAGGCCTTTATTGACTAAATTGTCACATGATGACCTTTGTGATTTCAGCAGAAGTTTTGAACCTTTAAGTTTGAGCTAGTAGACTGACATTCGACAAACTCGATCGTTTTGAATCCACCTTTCAGATGAGGTCTCTTGCAATCCTCTCGGAGTTCGTGCGGCCGAGCGGCGACTGTCAAAGCATTCAGTTTCGCTCCAGTAGTAGGCCTTTATTGACTAAATTGTAACATGACGACCGATATGATTTCGGCAGAACTTTTGAACCCTTAAGTTTGAGATTGTGGGCTGACGTTCGACACACTCGATCGTTGTGAATCCACCTTTCAGATGAGGTCTCTTCCAAGCCTCTCGGAGGTCGTGCGGCTGAAACACGAGCGTCGTAGCATTCCGTTTCTCTCCAGTAGTTGGCCTTTATTGACTAAATTGAAACATGACGACCTATGTGATTTCGGCAGAACTTTTGAACCCTTAAGTTTGAACTAGTGGGCTGACGTTTGACACACTCGATCGTTGTGAATCCACCTTTCAGATGAGGTCTCTTCCAATCCTCTCGGAGTTCGTGCAGCCGAAACACGAGCTTCGAAGCATTCGGTTTCGCTCCAATAGTAGGCCTTTCTTGACTAAATTGTAACATGACGACCTATGTGATTTCGGCAGAACCTTTGAACCCTTAAGTTTGAGATTGTGGGCTGACATTCGACACACTCGATCGTTGTGAATCCACCTTTCAGATGAGGTCTCTTCCAAGCCTCTCTGAGGTCGTGCGGCCGAAACACAAGCGTCGAAGCATTCCGTTTTGCTCCAGTCGTAGGCCTTTATTGACTAAATTGTAACATGACGACCGATATGATTTCGGCAGAACTTTTGAACCCTTAAGTTTGAGATTGTGGGCTGACGTTCGACACACTCGATCGTTGTGAATCCACCTTTCAGATGAGGTCTCTTCCAAGCCTCTCGTAAGTCGTGCGACCGAAACACGAGCGTCGAAGCATTCAGTTTCGCTCCAGTCGTAGGCCTTTATTGACTAAATTGTAACATGACGACCGATATGATTTCGGCAGAACTTTTGAACCCTTAAGTTTGAGATTGTGGGCTGACGTTCGACACACTCGATCGTTGTGAATCGACCTTTCAGATGAGGTCTCTTCCAAGCCTCTCGGAGGTCGTGCGGCTGAAACACGAGCGTCGTAGCATTCCGTTTCGCTCCAGTAGTTGGCCTTTATTGACTAAATTGAAACATGACGACCTATGTGATTTCGGCAGAACTTTTGAACCCTTAAGTTTGAGCTAGTGGGCTGACGTTTGACACACTCGATCGTTGTGAATCCACCTTTCAGATGAGGTCTCTTCCAATCCTCTCGGAGTTCGTGCAGCCGAAACACGAGCTTCGAAGCATTCGGTTTCGCTCCAATAGTAGGCCTTTCTTGACTAAATTGTAACATGACGACCTATGTTATTTCGGCAGAACCTTTGAACCCTTAAGTTTGAGATTGTGGGCTGACATTCGACACACTCGATCGTTGTGAATCCACCTTTCAGATGAGGTCTCTTCCAAGCCTCTCTGAGGTCGTGCGGCCGAAACACAAGCGTCGAAGCATTCCGTTTTGCTCCAGTCGTAGGCCTTTATTGACTAAATTGTAACATGACGACCGATATGATTTCGGCAGAACTTTTGAACCCTTAAGTTTGAGATTGTGGGCTGACGTTCGACACACTCGATCGTTGTGAATCCACCTTTCAGATGAGGTCTCTTCCAAGCCTCTCGTAAGTCGTGCGACCGAAACACGAGCGTCGAAGCATTCCGTTTCGCTCCAGTACTAGTCCTTTATTGACTAAATTGTAACATGACGACCTATGTGATTTCGGCAGAACTTTTGAACCCTTAAGTTTGAGCTTGTGGGCTGACGTTCGACACACTCGATCGTTGTGAAACCACCTTTCAGATGAGGTCTCTTCCAAGCCTCTCGGAGGTCGTGCGGCTGAAACACGAGCGTCGAAGGATTCCGTTTCGCTCCAGTAGTTGGCCTTTATTGACTAAATTGAAACATGACGACCTATGTGATTTCGGCAGAACTTTTGAACCCTTAAGTTTGAGCTAGTGGGCTGACGTTTGACACACTCGATCGTTGTGAATCCACCTTTCAGATGAGGTCTCTTCCAAGCCTCTCGGAGGTCGTGCAGCCGAAACACGAGCTTCGAAGCATTCCGTTTCGCTCCAGGAGTAGGCCTTTATTGACTAAATTGTCACATGATGACCTTTGTGATTTCAGCAGAAGTTTTGAACCTTTAAGTTTGAGCTAGTAGACTGACATTCGACACACTCGATCGTTTTGAATCCACCTTTCAGATGAGGTCTCTTGCAATCCTCTCGGAGTTCGTGCGGCCGAGCGGCGACTGTCAAAGCATTCAGTTTCGCTCCAGTAGTAGGCCTTTATTGACTAAATTGAAACATGACGACTTTTGTGATTTCGGCAGAACTTTGGAACCCTTAAGTTTGAGCTAGTGGGCTGACGTTCGACACACTCGATCGTTGTGTATCCACCTTTCAGATGAGGTCTCTTCCAATCCTCTCGGAGTTCGTGCAGCCGAAACACGAGCTTCGAAGCATTCCGTTTCGCTCCAGGAGTAGGCCTTTATTGACTAAATTGTCACATGATGACCTTTGTGATTTCGGCAGAACTTTTGAACCTTTAAGTTTGAGTTGTAGACTGACATTCGACACACTCGATCGTTTTGAATCCACCTTTCAGATGAGGTCTCTTGCAATCATCTCGGAGTTCGTGCGGCCGAGCGGCGACTGTCAAAGCATTCAGTTTCGCTCCAGTACTAGTCCTTTATTGACTAAATTGTAACATGACGACCTATGTGATTTCGGCAGAACTTTTGAACCCTTAAGTTTGAGCTTGTGGGCTGACGTTCGACACACTCGATCGTTGTGAAACCACCTTTCAGATGAGGTATCTTCCAAGCCTCTCGGAGGTCGTGCGGCTGAAACACGAGCGTCGAAGGATTCCGTTTCGCTCCAGGAGTAGGCCTTTATTGACTAAATTGTCACATGATGACGTTTGTGATTTCAGCAGAAGTTTTGAACCTTTAAGTTTGAGCTAGTAGACTGACATTCGACACACTCGATCGTTTTGAATCCACCTTTCAGATGAGGTCTCTTGCAATCCTCTCGGAGTTCGTGCGGCCGAGCGGCGACTGTCAAAGCATTCAGTTTCGCTCCAGTAGTAGGCCTTTATTGACTAAATTGTAACATGTCGACCTATGTGATTTCGGCAGAACTTTTGAACCCTTAAGTTTGAGATTGTGGGCTGACGTTCGACACACTCGATCGTTGTGAATCCACCTTTCAGATGAGGTCTCTTCCAAGCCTCTCGGAGGTCGTGCGGCCGAAACACAAGCGTCGAAGCATTCCGTTTCGCTCCAGTCGTAGGCCTTTATTGACTAAATTGTAACATGACGACCGATATGATTTCGGCAGAACTTTTGAACCCTTAAGTTTGAGATTGTGGGCTGACGTTCGACACACTCGATCGTTGTGAATCCACCTTTCAGATGAGGTCTCTTCCAAGCCTCTCGGAGGTCGTGCGGCTGAAACACGAGCGTCGTAGCATTCCGTTTCGCTCCAGTAGTTGGCCTTTATTGACTAAATTGAAACATGACGACCTATGTGATTTCGGCAGAACTTTTGAACCCTTAAGTTTGAACTAGTGGGCTGACGTTTGACACACTCGATCGTTGTGAATCCACCTTTCAGATGAGGTCTCTTCCAATCCTCTCGGAGTTCGTGCAGCCGAAACACGAGCTTCGAAGCATTCGGTTTCGCTCCAATAGTAGGCCTTTCTTGACTAAATTGTAACATGACGACCTATGTGATTTCGGCAGAACCTTTGAACCCTTAAGTTTGAGATTGTGGGCTGACATTCGACACACTCGATCGTTGTGAATCCACCTTTCAGATGAGGTCTCTTCCAAGCCTCTCTGAGGTCGTGCGGCCGAAACACAAGCGTCGAAGCATTCCGTTTTGCTCCAGTCGTAGGCCTTTATTGACTAAATTGTAACATGACGACCGATATGATTTCGGCAGAACTTTTGAACCCTTAAGTTTGAGATTGTGGGCTGGTTCGACACACTCGATCGTTGTGAATCCACCTTTCAGATGAGGTCTCTTCCAAGCCTCTCGTAAGTCGTGCGACCGAAACACGAGCGTCGAAGCATTCAGTTTCGCTCCAGTCGTAGGCCTTTATTGACTAAATTGTAACATGACGACCGATATGATTTCGGCAGAACTTTTGAACCCTTAAGTTTGAGATTGTGGGCTGACGTTCGACACACTCGATCGTTGTGAATCGACCTTTCAGATGAGGTCTCTTCCAAGCCTCTCGGAGGTCGTGCGGCTGAAACACGAGCGTCGTAGCATTCCGTTTCGCTCCAGTAGTTGGCCTTTATTGACTAAATTGAAACATGACGACCTATGTGATTTCGGCAGAACTTTTGAACCCTTAAGTTTGAGCTAGTGGGCTGACGTTTGACACACTCGATCGTTGTGAATCCACCTTTCAGATGAGGTCTCTTCCAATCCTCTCGGAGTTCGTGCAGCCGAAACACGAGCTTCGAAGCATTCGGTTTCGCTCCAATAGTAGGCCTTTCTTGACTAAATTGTAACATGACGACCTATGTGATTTCGGCAGAACCTTTGAACCCTTAAGTTTGAGATTGTGGGCTTACATTCGACACACTCGATCGTTGTGAATCCACCTTTCAGATGAGGTCTCTTCCAAGCCTCTCTGAGGTCGTGCGGCCGAAACACAAGCGTCGAAGCATTCCGTTTTGCTCCAGTCGTAGGCCTTTATTGACTAAATTGTAACATGACGACCGATATGATTTCGGCAGAACTTTTGAACCCTTAAGTTTGAGATTGTGGGCTGACGTTCGACACACTCGATCGTTGTGAATCCACCTTTCAGATGAGGTCTCTTCCAAGCCTCTCGTAAGTCGTGCGACCGAAACACGAGCGTCGAAGCATTCCGTTTCGCTCCAGGAGTAGGCCTTTATTGACTAAATTGAAAGATGACGACCTATGTGATTTCGGAAGAACTTTTGAACCCTTAAGTTTGAGCTAGTGGGCTGACGTTTGACACACTCGATCGTTGTGAATCCACCTTTCAGATGAGGTCTCTTCCAAGCCTCTCTGAGGTCGTGCGGCCGAAACACGAGCGTCGAATCATTCCGTTTCGCTCCAGTAGTAGGCCTTTATTGACTAAATTGAAACATGACGACCTATGTGATTTCGGCAGAACATTTGAACCCTTAAGTTTGAGATTGTGGGCTGACGTTCGACACACTCGATCGTTGTGAATCCACCTTTCAGATGAGGTCTCTTCCAATCCTCTCGGAGTTCGTGCAGCCGAAACACGAGCTTCGAAGCATTCCGTTTCGCTCCAGTAGTTGGCCTTTATTGACTAAATTGTAAC
Organism: Phycodurus eques; assembly: GCF_024500275.1. Taxonomy (NCBI): domain Eukaryota; kingdom Metazoa; phylum Chordata; class Actinopteri; order Syngnathiformes; family Syngnathidae; genus Phycodurus; species Phycodurus eques. The sequence goes on along the minus strand of NW_026904152.1, from coordinate 10,016 downwards.
ATGTCGACCTATGTGATTTCGGCAGAACTTTAGAACCCTTAAGTTTGAGCTCGTAGGCTGACCTTCATGACACTCGATCGTTGTGAATCCACCTTTCAGATGAGGTCTCTTCCAATCCTCTCGGAGTTCGTGCAGCCGAAACACGAGCTTCGAAGCATTCCGTTTCGCTCCAGTAGTTGGCCTTTCTTGACTAAATTGTAACATGACGACCTATGTGATTTCGGCAGAACTTTTGATCCCTTAAGTTTGAGATTATGGGCTGACGTTCGACACACTCGATCGTTGTGAATCCACCTTTCAGATGAGGTCTCTTCCAAGCCTCTCGGAGGTCGTGCGGCCGAAACACAAGCGTCGAAGCATTCCGTTTCGCTCCAGTCGTAGGCCTTTATTGACTAAATTGTAACATGACGACCGATATGATTTCGGCAGAACTTTTGAACCCTTAAGTTTGAGATTGTGGGCTCACGTTCGACACACTCGATCGTTGTGAATCCACCTTTCAGATGAGGTCTCTTCCAAGCCTCTCGTAAGTCGTGCGACCGAAACACGAGCGTCGAAGCATTCAGTTTCGCTCCTGTCGTAGGCCTTTATTGACTAAATTGTAACATGACGACCGATATGATTTCGGCAGAACTTTTGAACCCTTAAGTTTGAGATTGTGGGCTGACGTTCGACACACTCGATCGTTGTGAATCGACCTTTCAGATGAGGTGTCTTCCAAGCCTCTCGGAGGTCGTGCGGCTGAAACACGAGCGTCGTAGCATTCCGTTTCGCTCCAGTAGTTGGCCTTTATTGACTAAATTGAAACATGACGACCTATGTGATTTCGGCAGAACTTTTGAACCCTTAAGTTTGAGCTAGTGGGCTGACGTTTGACACACTCGATCGTTGTGAATCCACCTTTCAGATAAGGTCTCTTCCAATCCTCTCGGAGTTCGTGCAGCCGAAACACGAGCTTCGAAGCATTCGGTTTCGCTCCAATAGTAGGCCTTTCTTGACTAAATTGTAACATGACGACCTATGTGATTTCGGCAGAACCTTTGAACCCTTAAGTTTGAGATTGTGGGCTGACATTCGACACACTCGATCGTTGTGAATCCACCTTTCAGATGAGGTCTCTTCCAAGCCTCTCTGAGGTCGTGCGGCCGAAACACAAGCGTCGAAGCATTCCGTTTTGCTCCAGTCGTAGGCCTTTATTGACTAAATTGTAACATGACGACCGATATGATTTCGGCAGAACTTTTGAACCCTTAAGTTTGAGATTGTGGGCTGACGTTCGACACACTCGATCGTTGTGAATCCACCTTTCAGATGAGGTCTCTTCCAAGCCTCTCGTAAGTCGTGCGACCGAAACACGAGCGTCGAAGCATTCCGTTTCGCTCCAGTACTAGTCCTTTATTGACTAAATTGTAACATGACGACCTATGTGATTTCGGCAGAACTTTTGAACCCTTAAGTTTGAGCTTGTGGGCTGACGTTCGACACACTCGATCGTTGTGAAACCACCTTTCAGATGAGGTCTCTTCCAAGCCTCTCGGAGGTCGTGCGGCTGAAACACGAGCGTCGAAGGATTCCGTTTCGCTCCAGTAGTTGGCCTTTATTGACTAAATTGAAACATGACGACCTATGTGATTTCGGCAGAACTTTTGAACCCTTAAGTTTGAGCTAGTGGGCTGACGTTTGACACACTCGATCGTTGTGAATCCACCTTTCAGATGAGGTCTCTTCCAAGCCTCTCGGAGGTCGTGCAGCCGAAACACGAGCTTCGAAGCATTCCGTTTCGCTCCAGGAGTAGGCCTTTATTGACTAAATTGTCACATGATGACCTTTGTGATTTCAGCAGAAGTTTTGAACCTTTAAGTTTGAGCTAGTAGACTGACATTCGACACACTCGATCGTTTTGAATCCACCTTTCAGATGAGGTCTCTTGCAATCCTCTCGGAGTTCGTGCGGCCGAGCGGCGACTGTCAAAGCATTCAGTTTCGCTCCAGTAGTAGGCCTTTATTGACTAAATTGAAACATGACGACTTTTGTGATTTCGGCAGAACTTTGGAACCCTTAAGTTTGAGCTAGTGGGCTGACGTTCGACACACTCGATCGTTGTGAATCCACCTTTCAGATGAGGTCTCTTCCAATCCTCTCGGAGTTCGTGCAGCCGAAACACGAGCTTCGAAGCATTCCGTTTCGCTCCAGGAGTAGGCCTTTATTGACTAAATTGTCACATGATGACCTTTGTGATTTCGGCAGAACTTTTGAACCTTTAAGTTTGAGTTGTAGACTGACATTCGACACACTCGATCGTTTTGAATCCACCTTTCAGATGAGGTCTCTTGCAATCCTCTCGGAGTTCGTGCGGCCGAGCGGCGACTGTCAAAGCATTCAGTTTCGCTCCAGTAGTAGGCCTTTATTGACTAAATTGTAACATGTCGACCTATGTGATTTCGGCAGAACTTTTGAACCCTTAAGTTTGAACTAGTGGGCTGACGTTTGACACACTCGATCGTTGTGAATCCACCTTTCAGATGAGGTCTCTTCCAAGCCTCTCGGAGGTCGTGCAGCCGAAACACGAGCTTCGAAGCATTCCGTTTCGCTCCAGTAGGAGGCCTTTATTGACGAAATTGTAACATGACGACTTATGTGATTTAGGCAGAACTTTTGAACCTTTAAGTTTGAGCTAGTAGACTGACATTCGACACACTCGATCGTTTTGAATCCACCTTTCAGATGAGGTCTCTTCCAAGCCTCTCGGAGGTCGTGCGGCCGAAACACGACCGTCGAAGCATTCCGTTTCTCTCCAGTAGTAGGCCTATATTGACTAAATTGTAACATGACGACCTATGTGATTTCGGCAGAACTTTTGAACCCTTAAGTTTGAACTAGTGGGCTGACGTTTGACATACTCGATCGTTGTGAATCCACCTTTCAGATGACGTCTTTTCCAAGCCTCTCGGAGGTCCTGCGGCCGAAACACGAGCGTCGAAGCATTCCGTTTCGCTCCAGTAGGAGGCCTTTATTGACTAAATTGAAACATGACGACCTATGTGATTTCGGCAGAACTTTTGAACCCTTAAGTTTGAGCTAGTGGGCTGACGTTTGACACACTCGATCGTTGTGAATCCACCTTTCAGATGAGGTCTCTTCCAATCCTCTCGGAGTTCGTGCAGCCAAAACACGAGCTTCGAAGCATTCGGTTTCGCTCCAATAGTAGGCCTTTCTTGACTAAATTGTAACATGACGACCTATGTGATTTCGGCAGAACCTTTGAACCCTTAAGTTTGAGATTGTGGGCTGACATTCGACACACTCGATCGTTGTGAATCCACCTTTCAGATGAGGTCTCTTCCAAGGCTCTCTGAGGTCGTGCGGCCGAAACACAAGCGTCGAAGCATTCCGTTTCGCTCCAGTCGTAGGCCTTTATTGACTAAATTGTAACATGACGACCGATATGATTTCGGCAGAACTTTTGAACCCTTAAGTTTGAGATTGTGGGCTGACGTTCGACACACTCGATCGTTGTGAATCCACCTTTCAGATGAGGTCTCTTCCAAGCCTCTCGTAAGTCGTGCGACCGAAACACGAGCGTCGAAGCATTCCGTTTCGCTCCAGTACTAGTCCTTTATTGACTAAATTGTAACATGACGACCTATGTGATTTCGGCAGAACTTTTGAACCCTTAAGTTTGAGCTTGTGGGCTGACGTTCGACACACTCGATCGTTGTGAAACCACCTTTCAGATGAGGTCTCTTCCAATCCTCTCGGAGTTCGTGCAGCCGAAACACGAGCTTCGAAGCATTCCGTTTCGCTCCAGTAGTTGGCCTTTCTTGACTAAATTGTAACATGACGACCTATGTGATTTCGGCAGAACTTTTGATCCCTTAAGTTTGAGATTATGGGCTGACGTTCGACACACTCGATCGTTGTGAATCCACCTTTCAGATGAGGTCTCTTCCAAGCCTCTCGGAGGTCGTGCGGCCGAAACACAAGCGTCGAAGCATTCCGTTTCGCTCCATTACTAGTCCTTTATTGACTAAATTGTAACATGACGACCTATGTGATTTCGGCAGAACTTTTGAACCCTTAAGTTTGAGCTTGTGGGCTGACGTTCGACACACTCGATCGTTGTGAATCCACCTTTCAGATGAGGTCTCTTCCAAGCCTCTCGGAGGTCGTGCGGCTGAAACACGAGCGTCGTAGCATTCCGTTTCGCTCCAGTAGTTGGCCTTTATTGACTAAATTGAAACATGACGACCTATGTGATTTCGGCAGAACTTTTGAACCCTTAAGTTTGAGCTAGTGGGCTGACGTTTGACACACTCGATCGTTGTGAATCCACCTTTCAGATGAGGTCTCTTCCAATCCTCTCGGAGTTCGTGCAGCCAAAACACGAGCTTCGAAGCATTCGGTTTCGCTCCAATAGTAGGCCTTTCTTGACTAAATTGTAACATGACGACCTATGTGATTTCGGCAGAACCTTTGAACCCTTAAGTTTGAGATTGTGGGCTGACATTCGACACACTCGATCGTTGTGAATCCACCTTTCAGATGAGGTCTCTTCCAAGGCTCTCTGAGGTCGTGCGGCCGAAACACAAGCGTCGAAGCATTCCGTTTCGCTCCAGTCGTAGGCCTTTATTGACTAAATTGTAACATGACGACCGATATGATTTCGGCAGAACTTTTGAACCCTTAAGTTTGAGATTGTGGGCTGACGTTCGACACACTCGATCGTTGTGAATCCACCTTTCAGATGAGGTCTCTTACAAGCCTCTCGTAAGTCGTGCGACCGAAACACGAGCGTCGAAGCATTCCGTTTCGCTCCAGTACTAGTCCTTTATTGACTAAATTGTAACATGACGACCTATGTGATTTCGGCAGAACTTTTGAACCCTTAAGTTTGAGCTTGTGGGCTGATGTTCGACACACTCGATCGTTGTGAAACCACCTTTCAGATGAGGTCTCTTCCAAGCCTCTCGGAGGTCGTGCGGCTGAAACACGAGCGTCGAAGCATTCCGTTTCGCTCCAGTAGTTGGCCTTTATTGACTAAATTGAAACATGACGACCTATGTGATTTCGGCAGAACTTTTGAACCCTTAAGTTTGAGCTAGTGGGCTGACGTTTGACACACTCGATCGTTGTGAATCCACCTTTCAGATGAGGTCTCTTCCAAGCCTCTCGGAGGTCGTGCAGCCGAAACACAAGCTTCGAAGCATTCCGTTTCGCTCCAGGAGTAGGCCTTTATTGACTAAATTGTCACATGATGACCTTTGTGATTTCAGCAAAACTTTTGAACCTTTAAGTTTGAGCTAGTAGACTGACATTCGACACACTCGATCGTTTTGAATCCACCTTTCAAATGAGGTCTCTTGCAATCCTCTCGGAGTTCGTGCGGCCGAGCGGCGACTGTCAAAGCATTCAGTTTCGCTCCAGTCGTAGGCCTTTATTGACTAAATTGTAACATGTCGACCTATGTGATTTCGGCAGAACTTTAGAACCCTTAAGTTTGAGCTAGTAGGCTGACATTCGACACACTCGATCGTTTTGAATCCACCTTTCAGATGAGGTCTCTTCCAAGCCTCTCGGAGGTCGTGCGGCTGAAACACGAGCGTCGAAGCATTCCGTTTTGCTCCAGTAGTAGGCCTTTATTGACTAAATTGAAACATGACGACCTATGTGATTTCGGAAGAACTTTTGAACCCTTAATTTTGAACTAGTGGGCTGACGTTTGACACACTCGATCGTTGTGAATCCACCTTTCAGATGAGGTCTCTTCCAAGCCTCTCGGAGGTCGTGCGGCCGAAACACGAGCGTCGAATCATTCCGTTTCGCTCCAGTAGTAGGCCTTTATTAACGAAATTGAAACATGACGACCTATGTGATTTCGGCAGAACGTTTGATCCCTTAAGTTTGAGCTAGTGGGCTGACGTTCGACACACTCGATCGTTGTGAATCCACCTTTCAGATGAGGTCTCTTCCAAGCCTCTCGGAGGTCGTGCGGCTCAAACACGAGCGTCGAAGCCTTCCGTTTCGCTCCAGTAGTTGGCCTTTATTGACTAAATTGAAACATGACGACCTATGTGATTTCGGCAGAACTTTTGAACCCTTAAGTTTGAGATTGTGGGCTGACGTTCGACACACTCGATCGTTGTGAATCCACCTTTCAGATGAGGTCTCTTCCAAGCCTCTCGGAGGTCGTGCAGCCGAAACACGAGCTTCGAAGCATTCCGTTTCGCTCCAGGAGTAGGCCTTTATTGACTAAATTGTCACATGATGACCTTTGTGATTTCGGCAGAACTTTTGAACCTTTAAGTTTGAGCTTGTAGACTGACATTCGACACACTCGATCGTTTTGAATCCACCTTTCAGATGAGGTCTCTTGCAATCCTCTCGGAGTTCGTGCGGCCGAGCGGCGACTGTCAAAGCATTCAGTTTCGCTCCAGTAGTAGGCCTTTATTGACTAAATTGTAACATGTCGACCTATGTGATTTCGGCAGAACTTTTGAACCCTTAAGTTTGAACTAGTGGGCTGACGTTTGACACACTCGATCGTTGTGAATCCACCTTTCAGATGAGGTCTCTTCCAAGCCTCTCGGAGGTCGTGCGGCCGAAACACGAGCGTCGAAGCATTCCGTTTCGCTCCAGTAGGAGGCCTTTATTGACGAAATTGTAACATGACGACTTATGTGATTTAGGCAGAACTTTTGAACCTTTAAGTTTGAGCTAGTAGACTGACATTCGACACACTCGATCGTTTTGAATCCACCTTTCAGATGAGGTCTCTTCCAAGCCTCTCGGAGGTCGTGCGGCCGAAACACGACCGTCGAAGCATTCCGTTTCGCTCCAGTAGTAGGCCTATATTGACTAAATTGTAACATGACGACCTATGTGATTTCGGCAGAACCTTTGAACCCTTAAGTTTGAACTAGTGGGCTGACGTTTGACACACTCGATCGTTGTGAATCCACCTTTCAGATGAGGTCTCTTCCAATCCTCTCGGAGTTCGTGCAGCCGAAACACGAGCTTCGAAGCATTCGGTTTCGCTCCAATAGTAGGCCTTTCTTGACTAAATTGTAACATGACGACCTATGTGATTTCGGCAGAACCTTTGAACCCTTAAGTTTGAGATTGTGGGCTGACATTCGACACACTCGATCGTTGTGAATCCACCTTTCAGATGAGGTCTCTTCCAAGCCTCTCTGAGGTCGTGCGGCCGAAACACAAGCGTCGAAGCATTCCGTTTCGCTCCAGTCGTAGGCCTTTATTGACTAAATTGTAACATGACGACCGATATGATTTCGGCAGAACTTTTGAACCCTTAAGTTTGAGATTGTGGGCTGACGTTCGACACACTCGATCGTTGTGAATCCACCTTTCAGATGAGGTCTCTTCCAAGCCTCTCGTAAGTCGTGCGACCGAAACACGAGCGTCGAAGCATTCCGTTTCGCTCCAGTACTAGTCCTTTATTGACTAAATTGTAACATGACGACCTATGTGATTTCGGCAGAACTTTTGAACCCTTAAGTTTGAGCTTGTGGGCTGACGTTCGACACACTCGATCGTTGTGAAACCACCTTTCAGATGAGGTCTCTTCCAAGCCTCTCGGAGGTCGTGCGGCTGAAACACGAGCGTCGAAGCATTCCGTTTCGCTCCAGTAGTTGGCCTTTATTGACTAAATTGAAACATGACGACCTATGTGATTTCGGCAGAACTTTTGAACCCTTAAGTTTGAGCTAGTGGGCTGACGTTTGACACACTCGATCGTTGTGAATCCACCTTTCAGATGAGGTCTCTTCCAAGCCTCTCGGAGGTCGTGCAGCCGAAACACGAGCTTCGAAGCATTCCGTTTCGCTCCAGGAGTAGGCCTTTATTGACTAAATTGTCACATGATGACCTTTGTGATTTCGGCAGAACTTTTGAACCTTTAAGTTTGAGCTAGTAGACTGACATTCGACACACTCGATCCTTTTGAATCCACCTTTCAGATGAGGTCTCTTGCAATCCTCTCGGAGTTCGTGCGGCCGAGCGGCGACTGTCAAAGCATTCAGTTTCGCTCCAGTCGTAGGCCTTTATTGACTAAATTGTAACATGTCGACCTATGTGATTTCGGCAGAACTTTAGAACCCTTAAGTTTGAGCTAGTAGGCTGACATTCGACACACTTGATCGTTTTGAATCCACCTTTCAGATGAGGTCTCTTGCAAGCCTCTCGGAGGTCGTGCGGCTGAAACACGAGCGTCGAAGCATTCCGTTTCGCTCCAGTAGTAGGCCTTTATTGACTAAATTGAAACATGACGACCTATGTGATTTCGGAAGAACTTTTGAACCCTTAATTTTGAACTAGTGGGCTGACGTTTGACACACTCGATCGTTGTGAATCCACCTTTCAGATGAGGTCTCTTCCAAGCCTCTCGGAGGTCGTGCGGCCGAAACACGAGCGTCGAATCATTCCGTTTCGCTCCAGTAGTAGGCCTTTATTGACGAAATTGAACCATGACGACCTATGTGATTTCGGCAGAACTTTTGATCCCTTAAGTTTGAGCTAGTGGGCTGACGTTCGACACACTCGATCGTTGTGAATCCACCTTTCAGATGATGTCTCTTCCAATCCTCTCGGAGTTCGTGCAGCCAAAACACAAGCTTCGAACCATTCCGTTTCGCTCCAGTAGTTGGCCTTTATTGACTAAATTGTAACATGACGACCTATGTGATTTCGGCAGAACTTTTGAACCCTTAAGTTTGAGCTTGTGGGCTGACGTTCGACACACTCGATCGTTGTGAATCCACCTTTCAGATGAGGTCTCTTCCAAGCCTCTCGGAGGTCGTGCGGCTCAAACACGAGCGTCGAAGCCTTCCGTTTCGCTCCAGTAGTAGGCCTTTATTGACTAAATTGAAACATGTCGACCTATGTGATTTCGGCAGAACTTTTGAACCCTTAAGTTTGAGCTAGTAGGCTGACATTCGACACACTTGATCGTTGTGAATCCACCTTTCAGATGAGGTCTCTTCCAAGCCTCTCGGAGGTCGTGCGGCCGAAACACGAGCGTCGAATCATTCCGTTTCGCTCCAGTAGTAGGCCTTTATTGACGAAATTGAAACATGACGACCTATGTGATTTCGGCAGAACTTTTGATCCCTTAAGTTTGAGCTAGTGGGCTGACGTTCGACACACTCGATTGTTGTGAATCCACCTTTCAGATGATGTCTCTTCCAATCCTCTCGGAGTTCGTGCAGCCAAAACACGAGCTTCGAACCATTCCGTTTCGCTCCAGTAGTTGGCCTTTATTGACTAAATTGTAACATGACGACCTATGTGATTTCGGCAGAACTTTTGAACCCTTAAGTTTGAGCTAGTAGGCTGACATTCGACACACTCGATCGTTTTGAATCCACCTTTCAGATGAGGTCTCTTCCAAGCCTCTCGTAAGTCGTGCGACCGAAACACGAGCGTCGAAGCATTCCGTTTCGCTCCAGTACTAGTCCTTTATTGACTAAATTGTAACATGACGACCTATGTGATTTCGGCAGAACTTTTGAACCCTTAAGTTTGAGCTTGTGGGCTGACGTTCGACACACTCGATCGTTGTGAAACCACCTTTCAGATGAGGTCTCTTCCAAGCCTCTCGGAGGTCGTGCGGCTGAAACACGAGCGTCGAAGCATTCCGTTTCGCTCCAGTAGTTGGCCTTTATTGACTAAATTGTAACATGACGACCTATGTGATTTCGGCAGAACTTTTGAACCCTTAAGTTTGAGCTTGTGGGCTGACGTTCGACACACTCGATCGTTGTGAATCCACCTTTCAGATGAGGTCTCTTAAGCCTCTCGGAGGTTGTGCGGCTCAAACACGAGCGTCGAAGCCTTCCGTTTCGCTCCAGTAGTTGGCCTTTATTGACTAAATTGTAACATGACGACGTATGTGATTTCGGCAGAACTTTTGAACCCTTAAGTTTGAGCTTGTGGGCTGACGTTCGACACACTCGATCGTTTTGAATCCACCTTTCAGATGCGGTCTCTTCCAAGCCTCT